>NW_026305815.1:0-786 GCF_001194135.2 Octopus bimaculoides | reverse complement strand
GGGTGGTGTGACGTCACCTTCACTGCTGACAACACCAAAGACCATGATTGTCGGTGGAAATTTTGTTTGTATGACTCTGGGCACGTGCTTGGGTGAGACAGCGAGCCACCTTTTGTTCTGGGAGTTGATCTTATGGTCTTAGTTGAAATTCTTCTCGACAGAGAAGAAGCACAGCATGTTGGCTCCAGTGGGTGTTCCAGCTTGTTGATCATTTTGTTGATGTGCTTGGGTCGCTTTCCTGCATCGCCTTGGACAGAAATTTTCCCTTCTTCATCTTGTCTGAAAAGTACCGAATGTCCTCATGTACCACCTGCCTGATGAGCTTTTCATTCACACCTTTCTCCTATCCGTTGGCACGCTTCGACTTTCTGGTATCATTGTTGATGAGCCCCTGAATTTCAACAACGAATTATTCCAGCGTTCTATGGCGTCAGACCGTCTATCAAAAGTTTTCATCTCTGCTGTCGCCTCGTAGTCGAATGCTGAATCTTCCAGCTTCTTTCTGAACTGTTCCACCATCCTTCTACTGACGTTGATGAAGTTAGAAATTTCCTTATGTTTCCTTCCGGCAAGAATTCTAAAGAGGACTCCATACTGCTTCCACAAATTAGGAGCGGGGGTCAAAATTTTCCATTGTCAACTATTCTGTAAAAAAATAAAGCAAAATGGTTATTGCTTTTAAGACAAAGACCGACGATAAAAGTTTAAAAAATATCCGTAAAATTAACAGTTGAAAATTGCGAATGAATACTGTCCGCACACACACACACACACACACACACACAC
>NW_026305814.1:0-211 GCF_001194135.2 Octopus bimaculoides | reverse complement strand
ATATATACATACATACATACATACATACATATATGCATACATACATATATGTATACATACATATACACATACATATATATATGTATATATATATATACATACTACATATATACATATATATACATACACGCACACGTAATGCTTATGTATATATATATACTACATATATACACGTACATATATATACACACACATATGCGTATTCGCACAC
>NW_026305813.1:1766-1985 GCF_001194135.2 Octopus bimaculoides | reverse complement strand
GGAGAGAGAGAGAGAGAGAGAGAGAGAGAGAGAGAGGTGGCGGGAGGGACAGAGAGAGGGAGAAAGAGAGGAATGAATGCGATGCTGGTGATATCCTTCGTTGCTGAACACATCAGATATATGTTCATCTAGACAGAGAAAAGTATAGAAAGAGAGCGAGAGTGAAAGGCTCTGAGAGAGGGACAGAGAGATACAGAGGGAGGGAGAGAGAGAGAGATA
>NW_026305813.1:0-159 GCF_001194135.2 Octopus bimaculoides | reverse complement strand
ATATATATATATATATACGTACACACACACATATCTGTAGAGCAACAGTTTCACGTTAATTTTCCTTCTTACGATTATGTCTGTATACACATGTGTGTGAGTGTGTGTTTGTGTGTGTGTGTGTGTGTATGTATGTGTGTGTGTATATATGTGTGTGTG
>NW_026305812.1:0-546 GCF_001194135.2 Octopus bimaculoides | reverse complement strand
TATGTAAAAATATGTGACACTTATTCGGTAGCCATGATAAAACTCCGAGTGTACATATTTTTACCGAGAAATTCCTCTATTTACATAATATCGAGGGGATTAAAAAATCCAGGCAGATACATCAATGAGGCACTCAGTTTTAAAAGGATTTGGTTAACTGTATCAAACAATCAGACACCTGTAAAGGTAAGTAGAATATACATAAATCCTTATGTATGACAAGGAGATCCAAATATCATTTAGAAGAATTTTGAGAAATTCAGAATGTATATATATTTATATATATATATATTTTTTTTTTTTTTACTTGTTTCAGTCATTTAACTGCGGCCATGCCGGACCGCCAGCTTTAGTCAAAAAATTCGACCCCGGGACTTACTCTTTTTAAGCCTAGTACTTATTGTATCGGGCTCTTTTTGCCGAGCAGCTAAGTTACGGGGACGTAAACACACTAACATCGGTTATCAAATGATGGTTGGGGTACAAACACAGACACACAAACACAGACAGACAGACAGACAGACAGACAGACAGACAGACAGACAG
>NW_026305811.1:0-203 GCF_001194135.2 Octopus bimaculoides | reverse complement strand
TTACCACATGATCCACTTTTATATTTCAGTCTACGTTTTATCCGTGACCAAAATGGGCCACATATCCGTGAAAATCGTAGTTTCTTTTTGCGTTTAGCTGTTATTTCTAGCATATCAAGTTTCCCTCAGTATTCCCACATGTATTCATTTGCACACGCGCACTTTTCGTAGGATCGACCACTCACGACTAGCTAGCGCGGACG
>NW_026305810.1:3861-4684 GCF_001194135.2 Octopus bimaculoides | reverse complement strand
TAAGTCCTGGGGTCGATTTGCTCGACTAAAGGCGGTGCTCCAACATAGCCACAAATAAAAGAGTAAAAGAGGTGAATTAATGTGGAACTTACTACAGCCCTCGTACCCTGATTATGAATTTTCATTTGCACCCATCGTCATAGGTGCATTAGTTATGTATTGATAAATTTGCATAAAAATATAGAAATACCCCGTTTCATGGAAAAAGAGCAAAACAAGCTGACATGGATTCACAAAATCCAACCTTTAAGTGGCACAGTGAAGAACTGTAAGACATTCCTAAGATTCTCCATCTGAGATTCTTGTGTGAATAGATGCACATACTTGGGTGTGTGCAACCACATTTCAACCAGCATACCAACTCACCAACTATTTACAAAATCTGGGAACTCAACTAAAAGAGCCTAGTTGCAACCAACTTCAACTCTCTCAAGAACTTAAACTCAAAGGAAAATCAGACATACATATAGATAAGCAAAGACATAGTTGGGTGATAAGAAGCTTGCCTCCCAGCCACATGGTTCTAGGTTTAGTCCCAATGCAAGGCTCCTGATATCCTGTATCAGAAGGGCTACATCACTATCATCCTCCTTACCCAACTCTTTTTGTATATTTCATTTCTTTTTCATTGTATACTGTGTATATTTGTGGAGGTGCAATGGCCCAGTGGTTAGGGCAGTGGACTCGTGGTCTTAGGATCACGGTTTCAATTCTCGGACCGGGTGTTGTGAATGTTTATTGAGCGAAAAACACCTAAAGCTTCATGAGGCACTGGCAGGGGATGGTGATGAACCCTGCTGTACTCTTTCACCACAACTTTCTC
>NW_026305810.1:0-563 GCF_001194135.2 Octopus bimaculoides | reverse complement strand
GTATGTTGGTGAAGCAACTTTTGCTGATCCCTTAATTATGTTTATAATGTTTATAATTATAAAAGAAACTTTTTGTATAAGTTTTTACCGATAACGGGGTTTTTTTTTTCCATACCGAACTACTTGGTAAAAGTTAGTAATTATTAATTTATTAATAAATTAATAATTCTTTACCCTATATCTATAATATATATATATATATATGTGTGTGTGTGTGTGTGTGTGTGTGTGTGTGTGTGTGTATATATATGTATATATATTATATATATATGTATATATATGTATATGTATCTATGTGTGTATGTTTATATATATATATATATATGTATGTGTGAGTGTGTGTGTGTATAGAGAGAGAGAGAGACAGACAGACCAATAGAGAGAGAGAGAGATACAGACAGATAGGCAGATAGAATGACAGACAGACAGATACAGGGATGGCTATGCAAACACACATACAGACAGACTTTCAGACAGACTGACAGACAAATATTTAGACTGAACAAGGAGACAGGAAAAGAGAGAAAATATATTTGCGTGTGTGTGTGTGTGTGTGTGTGTGT
>NW_026305808.1:0-542 GCF_001194135.2 Octopus bimaculoides | reverse complement strand
TATCTCCAGCTGCTTCAGATGCCAAGATATGAAAATTGTCCAAATGTAGTGCAACGGTTTAGCATTTTTCAAAAGTGTAATAAGTCCCACATACGACAGTTTTGCAAAAATATTTCCAACTGAAAATATCACACATGCATGGAGTTACGATTTTATGCTCCCAACAAAGTATTATTGTTAAGCTGAAACTGTTGCTAATGTAAAAAGAAGTGGAATGGTGAAACTATTTTTTTGTTTTCTGAAAAAAAAAATGTTTTGGATTTTTGCACCTTTGCATAATCATAACGATATGCATATATCATCATCATCATCATCGTTGTCGTTTAACGTCCGCTTTTCGTGCTAGCATGGGTTGGACAATTTAACTGAGGACTGGTGAAACCAGATGGCTACACCAGGCTCCAATCTGATTTGGCAGAGTTTCTACAGCTGGATGCCCTTCCTAACGCCAACCACTCCGAGAGTGTAGTTGGTGCTTTTACATGTCACAGGCACAAAGGCCAGTCAGGTGGTACTGGCAATGGCCACACTTGAAATGGTGT
>NW_026305807.1:1631-2740 GCF_001194135.2 Octopus bimaculoides | reverse complement strand
TTTTTCGAACAACAACAAAAAAAACAGAGAACCGAGACATGCAACATAAAGAGTATACCCCATCGTCAGTTGTACCTGTTCCATCTTGTTTCTTTCTGTGTTCCTTTCTGTGGAAGAGCGTAGGCTCGAAACGTTAAAGACTTTTTCAATTCCCGAGCGTTATACTAATACATTCGTTTATTTTCTACACCACCTGTCTTCGTCTTTTATTTTTTTGTGAATTCTCCCGATATATATATACGTATGTATGTATATATGTATCATAGTAATACATATGCTACTATATATGTGCTAGAAATTTGAAAATATATTCTATTGTTGTAGAATACAACACTGAAAACTAAAAACCCTATATAAACGGACTAGCATGCTGTTGTTTTTTTTGTTTTGTTTTTTTTTGTTTTTTAATATAGTCCTATGTATTTAGAAAGAGAAATAAATTCTCTTGGACGACACCGATGGAAGGTAAGAGTGGAAACGATCAAGATCTCAATTTTAGGTCAGTGAAATTATTACAAGCGAAAACCCAATCGAAATCATTACCGATCGAAGAAAACTATTTTGCATTACACATAATCACCGACATTGGAATTGGTAACATCACATGATTCCCAGTTCAACAGCTAACCTTGCAGATCATTGATAATTTGTTCAGACCAAGAATATGTCTAAAAGTCTCCCGGAAGACTTCAATCTTTCATGATTAATGTACTTCTCAATGAAAGGTCTACTGGTTTTCTCTTGGACAACGATAATATCCAGAACTATTCAGTGGATCATTAACTACCTCAGTTTAATTGGTAATCTACAGCTTCGCTCGATTCTTTAGCCTCTCACATCATTCATTTTCCTCTTACATTCGAAGAATTTTTTCTCTTCTAAAATCTCTCCTCCTCCTCCTCCTCCTTCTTCTTCTTCTTCCTCCTCCTTTTCTTCTTCCTCCTCCTTTTCTTCTTCCTCCTCCTTTTCTTCTTCCTCCTCCTTTTCTTCTTCTTCTTCTTCTTCTTCTTCTCCCCCTCCACTTCTTCTCCCTCCTCCTCTTCTTCTTCTTCCCTTTCTTCTTCAACGGCATCATCGTATTACCTGCCATCATCATCACCACCACCACT
>NW_026305806.1:0-296 GCF_001194135.2 Octopus bimaculoides | reverse complement strand
GGTGGTAGCAGTGGAGGTTGTGTTGTTGTTGCTAGTGGTGGTGGTGGTGGTGGTGGCAGTAGCTGAACATTATATCTAGTAGAAGTAGTTATGGGGATGTTGGTGACGCCACCTGCGGCATTGGTTGTAGAGGTGGTTGCAGCAGTGATGGTCACCATCGTTGTCTTAATGACAGTTGTAGAAGTGGCAATAATATTATTGCTAGTGATAGTTCAGTATGTTTTGCTTTAAACACCTTCACATTCTTCAAGGTGTTCACTACCAGCAAGGTGTTCAGTTTTAGATATAGTTTGATG
>NW_026305805.1:0-213 GCF_001194135.2 Octopus bimaculoides | reverse complement strand
GTGTGTGTGTGTGTGTGTTCGTGCGCGCGCGTGCTTGTGTGTATTTTTCCTCTTCGAAATATAGAATACATGAGTATAATCCTCATGATATTTCATTCCCCCTGAAATATAATCCGTATAACGTATATTACACTCTATTTGTTTCCAATGCTGTTCGCAGTATATACACGTCCTCTGCCATCTATATGCATGCATGAACATACACACGCACAC
>NW_026305804.1:0-429 GCF_001194135.2 Octopus bimaculoides | reverse complement strand
TTTTGTTTTTTAAAATCAAATTCTATAGAATTATAACTCGTTGTATAACTTTATAATTCCTTTTCATTCTCACTGCTTCTTCAGACAGACAGACATACAGACATACACACACACAAATGCAAACACGCACACACACACACACACACACACACACACACACACACACACACACACATACCTATGCATATAGTGACTATATATTTATGTGTATATATATATTAGATATACATATATATGTGTGTGTGTGTGTGTGTGTGTCTGTGTATTTATGCATATTTGTATTTTTGTATATATGTATGTGTGTATGTGCATAAACACACACACACACACATATACAATCGTAAACGTTTAGAAATATTCACACATCATTAGTAAAAAGTAGTGTTAAAAATTGCTCTCTCTCTCTCTCTCTCTCTCTCTCTCGCTTTC
>NW_026305803.1:0-440 GCF_001194135.2 Octopus bimaculoides | reverse complement strand
ATTATTATTATTATTATTATTATTATTATTATTATTATTTCTATCGTTGTAATTATTTACCTTATCTAGGGTACGAGTATTCTGGTTAGTGTTAGTAGGATTGGTTCATCACTAAACGGATCATTTCATCACCTAAATTGCCCGTCTTCTCAAATAAAACAGGAAACATGTATCCTATTACTATCGAGGAATACACCAAATTCATCAAGAAAGACCTATACAAATTATATAAATTGGCCCCGCCGTCTACCCTTGACAATATCAACACTAACCAATACAAACTAATGAAAAAACTACACTTGGACGATAGCACAGAACCCTACTGCACTATATCTCCATACTTCAACCTTAGGGATCATAAGAAGGACTTCATAACAAAACCAGGATCTTTTTTAAAACGGGGGCCACAGTTTTCATTAATGTTTTACGTAATGTTTTTG
>NW_026305802.1:0-662 GCF_001194135.2 Octopus bimaculoides | reverse complement strand
TATGTAAATTATTACATATCTCTCCCGCCTGCACTCCAGGGAGTAGAGACTTAGTGCCTTCATTCGCTCCCTGTAGTTCGTCTGCTGGACTGTGGCGATCTTTTTTGTATAGTGACGCTGAATTGCCTCGAGTTCTGCTGTCAGCTTGACACTGTGTGGTGACCACAACTAGGCGGCTCAGAACAAATGTCTTCCATAGAGTCAACATGACTTTTTGATCCCTTGTTCTGAATGTCCTCAGTATCCACCCTGTCAGTTGTCTGCATTTTGCTGTCAACTTGACAATGTGCATGTGAAATGATGCATCACTACACATGCTGATGCCCAGGTCTCTCACTGTTTGTGGTTCGGGGATTGCCTTGTAGCACAGTACTTGAAATTGTTTAGCATTGAACCGCATATTATTTTGCTCTGCCCACTTGCATATTGAATTTAGGTCATTCTGCAGACTTATGACATCATCAGGATTGCCTGAGATAGTTTTGTGTCATCAGCGTAGCTAGTGACAAGGGCTGTCCGAGTGACCGTGGGCATGTCAGAAGGGCTACTATGAACAGTAGTGGCCCCAGGACAGTTTCTTGTGGAACACCACTCAATATTTGCGTTTCCCTTGATAATTCTCCATTGGCTGCAACTGTTTGACTTCTACCATTCAGGAAGTC
>NW_026305801.1:113-249 GCF_001194135.2 Octopus bimaculoides | reverse complement strand
CTGTCACCCTCCATCCATCTCTCTCTGTGTCTGTCAGTCTCCCTCTATACATCTCTGTCTGTCTGTCTGTCTGTCTGTCAGTCACCCTCCCTCCATCCATCTCACTGTCAGTCTCCCTCTATCCATACCTCTGTCT
>NW_026305801.1:0-103 GCF_001194135.2 Octopus bimaculoides | reverse complement strand
CTGTCTGTCAGTCTCCCTCTATCCATCTCTGTGTCTGTCAGTCTCTCTATCCATCTCTGTGTCTGTCAGTCTCTCTATCCATCTCTCTCTCTGTCAGTCTCCC
>NW_026305799.1:0-312 GCF_001194135.2 Octopus bimaculoides | reverse complement strand
TATATAATAAACGCCAGCATATATAGACTGGAAGTCTGTCGGCTTGTCTTGACGTGTGTGTGTGTCTGTGTGTGTGCCAGTTTATGTGAGTATTTATGGTGATAGGTATAAAACTACGTGTGCTCGTATATGCGTTGTCGATCGTAAATATTACAACAGCACGCGCGCGCACACACAGAGGCACACGCGCACATACACATGCATGGTTGCGCACACGCGCGCAAACTCACACACTCACAGACGTAAACACACACACACATGCACACACACCTTGCTAACGTAGTAAATTGAATCATTACATAGGCACTACAC
>NW_026305798.1:0-431 GCF_001194135.2 Octopus bimaculoides | reverse complement strand
TAGCCATCTGGTTCACCAGTCCTCAGTCAAACCGTCCAACCCATGCCAGCGTGGAAAGCGGACATTAAATAATGATGATGATGATGAATAGTCAGTCATCAATAAGCATCTTTTGGAAGGATCTGTTAGTAATTAAATTGACATTTTAATATATCCACATATTAACATAATAGGTGTAAATGTGGCTGTGTGGTAAGAAGTTTACTTCCCAACCACACAGTTCCGGGTTCAGTCTCACCTTGGGCAAGTGTCTTTGAGTCAACCAAAGCCTTGTAAGTGAATTTGGTTGATGGAAACTGTAAGGAGTCCATTGTGTATGTGTGTATATGTGTTTGTCCCCCACATACAGTCTATCTTTTACTCTGAGTGAAAGGCCCTGTATCACCAGCAGAGGTAAGAGCTCTCTGAACTTTGCCCAGGCTATTTTTATT
>NW_026305797.1:0-314 GCF_001194135.2 Octopus bimaculoides | reverse complement strand
GTGTTGGGAGGTGGGGAAGGCATGGGTGGAGTGTGGGTTATATATATATACAGTAAATTCAAATTACGGCAAACGTAAATAAACAAATGAAGTTTGCTTTTAGAAGTGTTGAGATGTCTTAGAAAGTTAAAGAAGTGATTTTAAATTCTCAATCGCAGAATAATGCTAATAATATAGCCTGAACAGGATAAACTACCCCTATTTTGCATAGAAAAGTGTAGGTGGCTAGCTGTGGATTCGAACTCACATCCCCGTGATTACGCTTCACAATGCTTTGACCGATTAAGCTAAACTACCCACTACAAATTCCTCTG
>NW_026305796.1:0-206 GCF_001194135.2 Octopus bimaculoides | reverse complement strand
TTCTGCTCCACGATAATGCAAAGCCACATGTTGCAAGAATGACGCTGCAGGAACTCACAGACTTGAGATATGAGACTATACCACATCTTCCATATTCTCCTGATCTTTCACCCAATTGACTACCATTTTTTTAAGCATTTAAGCATGTTTTTCAGGGATAAAACTTTCAGGTCCAAACCAGAGGTGGAATCAGCTTTCAAAGATTT
>NW_026305795.1:0-201 GCF_001194135.2 Octopus bimaculoides | reverse complement strand
GTGTATGTGTATACATATGTATGTAAGCACATATAAGTGTGTGTGTGTGTATATGTGTTTGTATGTAAGCACATAAGTGTGTGTGTGTATATGTGTGTGTATGTAGGCACACATAAAGTATGTGTGTATATATGTGAGTGTATGTAGGCACATATAAGTGCCTTTGTGTGTATATGTGTGTGTATGTAATCACATATAAGT
>NW_026305793.1:0-405 GCF_001194135.2 Octopus bimaculoides | reverse complement strand
TGTGTGTGTGTGTGTGTGTGTGTGTGTGTGTGTGTGTGTATAATGTGCATGCATATATTTATGTAGATTTGTGTGTGTGTGTATGTGTGTGTGCATGTATATGTTTTTATGCATATATGTGTGTGTATATTTATGTACATTTATGTATGTCTGTGTGTGTATGTGTTTTTATGCATATATGTGTATGTATATTGATGTACATTTGCATATGTGCATGTGTGTGTGTCTTTATGCATATGTATATTTGTGTATTTATGTACATTTGTGCATGTGTGTGTGTGTGTGATGTGTAATGTGTGTGTGTGTTCATGTATGTGTCTTTATGCATATGTGTGTATAATTATGTATGTGTGTGTGTGCATGTGTGTATCTTTATGCATATATGTGTGTGTATATTCATGTACA
>NW_026305792.1:12547-13127 GCF_001194135.2 Octopus bimaculoides | reverse complement strand
TATATATATATATACATGCACATGCATCTACTCACACATGTGCAAATAGAAATATAGATAATTTTAAACAAGAAACTCGGAGTATTGATAGAAACCAATCAACTACTTGAATGAATAACAGACAGTTACATGCCTTAAGTCCTATTCCCCTCACCCCTGTTTCTACACACTGATAAGATGTGTGTATATATGTATATAAACATACACACTCACATACATAGATATATACACACATACATACATACATACATACATACATACATCAATACATACATATACATACATATACAGACATATACATATACATATACATATATACATACATACATACATATATATATATATATATATATATATATATATATATATATATATACACATACATTCATACATACATACATACCTACATATATATATATATATACATAGATATATACATACACATGCATACATAACTACATATAAACATACATATGTTTGTGTATATTTATATATATAAATTCATAAGAGTGGTACAACAAGGCACCGATATTTACTGGACACTAGCAATCGATATAAATACGACGCTATTGTATAACTT
>NW_026305792.1:10667-12537 GCF_001194135.2 Octopus bimaculoides | reverse complement strand
AATCGATATAAATACGACGCTATTGTATAACTTCACTGCGTATATACTGGCAAAAATGTGTGTGTGCAACAAACATGAAAAACTTGTCTTACATATATTTATATATGTATGTATGTATGTATGTATGTATTCCCTTGTTCTGTGGCTTTTGATATTGCCAAATACTGATACTGTGGCACAAGTGGCTCCCCCTATTGTTCATCTCCAGCCATAGTCACACTTTTTTGAATAAAATGTTTACTTTTTACTTCTCTTTGATTTATGATTCCTTTCTCTGTCTCTCCATCACACACACACACTCACACACACACACACACTCACACACACACACACACATTATACAGTATTATAGATCTATTTCAGCCAATTTCACAAATTGGTTTCACACATGACGTAGGTGATAGCCTAAAACTGTGCTCATCAGAAATATTGCTTTGAAAAGTGTGCAAAGCCCATTGGTAATATCAGCTGAAATGGATCTATAATATTTTGTAGTATAAATATTAATATAACCAATCAATTGATGAATATATGAATGGTCTACGAATAGAAATCATGATCTTATGAATCTGAGGGCGACAATCACAATACCTTCAGTTATACAGGTGTGGCCAAAAGTCACCTGACAGTAATTCAAACATATTTAATTCCAAGATTTATTCATATTTAACGAATGAATGAATTTAATAAAAACATCTAAATATGAAACATCATGAAAATTGTTCAAACGGAAGTCCTTCTTTGAGCGACACATTTCTCCATTTGAATCAATACAAAATTACAGATAGTATTTTTGGCATTCTGATTTACTGTCGGGTGACTTCCGGTCAACCCTGTATGTATGTGGTTAGGGTTTTGCTCTCTTGATCACTCTCTCATGGATTCGATTCCAAGACCAGGCTGGGTGTTGTGTTCTTGAGCGAAACACTTCATTTCATGTTGTTCTGGTCAACACAGCTGTAAATGGAGCAGCCTTCTGATCAGAGGAAATGCTGACCTGCTCCCCTAGTGAGCCGAATGACATCATTTGAAAGCTTAAACAATGTGAAGTGCATTGTGTCCAGCGATGTATAACAACATCTGAAAGTTTGGTTGATACTATGATACTGTGCTCTGATATGGTGTCACGCCTCTGCCTGTGCCACATAAAAAGCACCCAGCACACTCTGTGAAGTGGTTGGTGTTAAGAAAGGCATCCAGTCATTGACTAAGTCAAATCAGACTGGAACCTGGTGCAGCTCTCTGTGTTTTACTGGTACTTAATTTATCGACCCTGAACGGATGAAAGGCAAAGTCAACCTTGGTGGCATTTGAACTGAGAATGTGCTAATGGTTCTGCCAGTTCACTGCCCCATGAAGAAATCATAATATTAAGGGAAGAATGGAGAAGCTGGTATTAGATTTATTCCGTGGCTTACTGTTGCTTCAACACCAAGTGGATGACAAATTGAACGAAATGCATAAAGGCATAGAAGAAGGCAACGATGCTGTCATATCGATTATATAACATGCATTGTATAATGATTGATCCACAGTGATTTAGTCATAACTCTCATGAATAAACAAATGCAGTTACACAGTGAATGGATTTGCTTGTTTAAGGAAATCACAGTGACATGGTAAGAGGCTGAATGTTGGTCCGAGGAGGAGGAGGAGGAGGAGGAGGAGGAGTTACTGTTAGAAGCGTCAACGAGGAAGGAAGAGATGGGATAAACGTGATAGCAACAGTTCAATTCTTCAATTCTTCTATTCTTTTACTTGTTTCTGTCATTTGACTACAGCCATGCTGGGGCACCACCTCGAAGGGTTTTAGTCAATCAAATCAACACCAGGACTTATTTTTTTAAGTCTAGGACTTATTCTATTGGTC
>NW_026305792.1:8554-10079 GCF_001194135.2 Octopus bimaculoides | reverse complement strand
TCTCCAGTTCTTGTGATGATGGTGGAGGATATCGACTCCTTACTTGTTTTTCTAAAATGCACCATAAATGTTCAATAATATTGAGATCTGGGGACTGTGGTGGCCAGATAAGATGTTCAACTTCACTAGAATGTTCCTCGTGCCATTCAGTAACAACTGTGTGAATTGGTGCATTATCATCCTGAAAGATTGTGTTTCCCTCCTGAAACAGTTCCGCAACCATAGGATGAATTTGATCAGATAAAATACTTAAATAGTCTTGAGTATTAATTCTGCCATGAAGGGAAACCATTGGGCTGGCGGATTTTCAAGATATAGCCCCCAGAGATCATCACAGATCCTCCTCCATGTTTAACAATTGGAAGAAGGCAGTCTGGGTCAAATACTTCTTTTGGCTGTCTCCGCACATATACTTGGCTGGTGGTTGGAAATAAGGTAAAGGATGACTTGTCCGAGAAAATAACATTCTTCCACTGCTCTAGGGACAAATTCTGTAGGTTTTTACTCCACTTTAAACGCTTTGCAATGTTTCTTTTTGAAAGTAGTGGTTTTCTGATTGCAACCCTCCCATGAAATCCGACTTTGCGCAGCTCCCAGCAAACACTTTTTGTGGAAACTGGGTTTTCGATGTGGTCATTAAGCTCTGCTGTAATTTTGGCAGCTGTACTTTCGTGAATCTTTCTAACAATTCGCATAATAGTCCGATGGTCCCTATCTGAAAGTTTTCGTTTTCTTCCAGACTTTTGTTTTGACGAGGAGGTTTCTCCCTCATTCGTAACAGCTGTCATTTCTTTTGAGACACTCAGCTACACCCACACTCAGCTACACCCACACTCAGCTATAAGTCTACTGCATGCTACAGCAGAAACAGCTGTAAGTCAATGAAGTTGATAAGATAATCATTTATTCCTTGGTCATCTTTCATTCATATAGACATATAGACATAGGTTTTTGTAAAATTTTCCGTTTGTTGTGTTTTTGTTAAAATTTTGAAATATATATACAGGGGTTGGACAAAATAATGGGAACACCTAGCATCATACGCAACTGGTACTTAATTTATCGACCCCCGAAAGGATGAAAGCAAAGTTGACCTCGGCGGAATTTGAACTCAGAACGTAAAGACAGATGAAATACTGCTAAACATTTCTCCCGGTGTGCTAACGATTCTGCCAAGCTCGCCGCCTTAATTACTTATTTCTTTATTTGCCCACAAGGGGCTAAACATAGAGGGGACAAACAAGGACAGACAAAGGGATTAAGTCGATTATATCGATCCCAGTGCGTAACTGGTACTTAATTTATCGACCCCGAGAGGATGACAGGCAAAGTAGACCTCGGCGGAATTTGAACTGCCTTAATTTGAACTGCCTTAATTACTACGAATATAAATACTCGATTATATTCTCATATTTGTTACCAAATAATTTTATACCAAGATTTGAGAAATGTCTGGAAATCATTAGAAAAGAATGAAAGAATAGTATGGCGTGGCTTCTTTTACCACTGTAGATCTTAAAGTCTC
>NW_026305792.1:6997-8171 GCF_001194135.2 Octopus bimaculoides | reverse complement strand
TACATACGAAAGGATACTGAAAATGTCCTGGCTTTAAGGGTGTCGCGAAAGATCTGGCTGGTGGCCCAACCTTCCGAGTTCTTTTGACAGGGTTTAGACAAACAAAAGGACAACAGGAATAAGTGTGTGAATCTGAGCGAGGACTATGTTGGATAAAATCATAATTAACTGATCCTCCTGCATTTTCTTTTAACAAAAGCCAGAAACTTTTCAACACCCCATCGTTCACACACACACACACACACACACACACACACACACACATAGATGAGTGTTAACCACTTGATAGTGTGTGTTTGTTTATGTCCCCGCTATTTAGCGCTTCACAAAATATTCCGATAAAATGAGAACGACACTTAAAGAAAAGAAAAAAAAAGAAGTATTAGGATTAATTTGTTCGACTAAAATGCATGAATGTGGTGCTCCAGCATGGCCACTCTTCAATAAGTGAAGACAGGTAAAAAGAAAAAAAAAAGAGAAAAGACAATTTTTGATGAGAAGCCAGTTGGGTGGTGGCCAGAAAAGACAAGACCACCAGCAATCGCTAGCAATGATAGTTACCAGTAACGCCACCAGCAATACCACTACTACTGCTTCCACTAGCACCGCTACCACCACCATCACTACTGCCACCGCCGCCGCCATCTCTGTCACCACCATCGCCACAATCGCCAGTAGCAGCAACATTAGAATCAGCAGCAACCACAGCAGCAGTAGCAACGGCAGCAACAGCAGCAACAGCAGCATTAGCGGTGGCAGTAGCAGCACTACAACAATCACCACCATCATCATTTTCCATCTACAGAATCGGAAAGTTTTAGAGTTGTCTCCCTTTGATTTAGCAAATTTTTCTATTACGAGTTACTTCCCCTTGACCACAAAATTTGCTATTGGGTAATATTTCAGCGACTGATGGCTTGGCAAAAGATCGTTGGTGCATCAACGAAAATATTTTGTGTTATTCCAGTTTTTTCGCCCTGGTTTCGAATCCTACCGAGGCCAACACCGGGGAAAGAGTTAGGGCTTAGATTTGTTGTAAGTTCTAGGCTTCAGGGCTAGAGTTTCACTCAGTTTCCATGACGTAAAGGGTTTACAACAATCCCCAACCCACCACTGAAAGGGACGTCGGCCCTTTGTGGTGTTTACTTCCCAGTCATTGCTGAGACTCATTGAC
>NW_026305792.1:5713-6700 GCF_001194135.2 Octopus bimaculoides | reverse complement strand
AGAAAAGGAAGAAGTTGATTAAATCGATACCCGTACTTCATTTACGCAAGGACGAAAAGCAAAGGTAACCTCGGTCGGGTTTGATCGCAAGATGTAAAGGGCCGTAGAGGGCTGTATAGAATCATTGGACGCCGTGGAGGGCCGTCTGGAACTGTAGAGGACTGTAGAGGAATGTAAAAAGACATAGAGAGCAATATAGGTCTTATAGAGCCGTAGAAAGCCGTAGAAAACTGTAGAGAACTGTAGAGTGCCATAAAGGATTGTAGAACCGAGGAGAGAGCCATAGAGGGCCGTAGAGGACCGCAGAGAACCGTAAGCTGTAACTTAATGTCGTAAGTGATTTTGTTCGATGTTCTACCGATTTGTGGCAATTCACTGTCTTTGGTACATGCAAAATTATGTACGCTTCAAGATCGATGTATTGATGGAGTTGCGAAAGCGGCGAACAAAATGACGTTAGCTGTGAGTCCTCACGTCCAGATTTCAACCTAAACAAAAATAAAACCCCAAACAACAGCAAGTTCATGCGATCCGCTAGAATCTCGCCGACATCATACGCGTTTTCCCTTTTGTGGTCGATAAAAAAAATCGATGAGATAAGGTACTAGTAAAGTACTGGGGTTAATATATTGAACTGTATCGTTATTCCCTGGAATTTGAGATCATGGCACGATAAATAAAAATCATAATTATTTTACATTGCAATGAATATACCGGAAGTACATAAATAGCAACCATGAAGAAACTATCTTAATTTACAGAAATATCTAGAAATAAATTAAAAAAACCCATTTTAATGGCAACAAACTTGTTTCATTGAAATACTTATCAAGTTTATAGCCAGACTCTCTTTATATACCTATGACTCTATGGTGAAGAACTTTTATTTTGTGTCCATCATTTTTATTGTTATTTAATGTCTCATTCTTTTTACTGATAGAAAATCCTTAACTTTAAAATATTGATTTCATATTTTAGAACAAGGAC
>NW_026305792.1:3659-4337 GCF_001194135.2 Octopus bimaculoides | reverse complement strand
ACAAACAAAAAGACTGTACAGCCAGACGGGAAGTGTGTATGTTTTATATATATATATATATATATATATATATATATGTGTGTGTGTGTGTGTGTGTGTGTGTGTGTGTGTGTATATATAAATTCCTCTATTTTCATAATATCGAGGTCTCGTTCCTTTGTTGTCATTTTATTATTATTAATTAATGTGTATATATATGTGTGTGTGTGTGTGTGTTAGTATGTATGTATATATCAACAATCTATCTGTTTGTCTATCAATGTACAAACACACATGCGTATACTTATTGATCAGGACGATGATGATCCTCGTTAAACGCCGCTGCCTCCTCCTCGCTAGCATGGGTCGGACGTTTGGAGAGCGAGACGACTGAGCCGAGCTCCAATGCTTGCTTTAGCATACTTTCTACAGCTGGTTGCCCTTCCTTACGACAATCATTTTCACAAAGGGTATTGGGGACTTTTTCCATGGCTCCCAGCACTAGTGAGGTCATCAAGTAACTCGTAAGACAAGACCCCTTTAACTGAGGGGTGTGTAGTATTGGGGGAGAGATATGGAAGTATGACAAAGGGACAGAATCATGGGTGTTGCCGAAGAGGTGAATGCGTGGCTTACATACCTGAGTGAGATTGGTGGGATATATATATATATATATATATATATATATATATATATATA
>NW_026305792.1:0-1330 GCF_001194135.2 Octopus bimaculoides | reverse complement strand
CTTGTATTCCAAAGGGCCAGCCTCGTCACACTCTGTGTCACGCTGAATCTCCTCTTCATGAGCAATCTGTTCTGTTGATCCTATCAGCTGGGACCCTCGTCGTCGTAACCGACGGAGTGCTCCTATATATATATAGTCTAGACTAGTCGTTCTCATCCGAGGTTAATATGACCATTAAGGGTCCACATGATATTTTGTTGTTAAACATTGAGCGATAAATCAGTTTTCTTTTAACAAAACGAAATATTTGAACAGTTTTTTAAAATTCAAAACCTAACATAGATGTTTTCGATCTAGTTTGGATTCTTTGCCATCAAATTTGATTGCAAAGGATCCAAACTAGATCGAAACCATCTATAATATTTAATTAAAAATATAATAATTAGGATTTTTGTAAGCATCAAGTGGCTATGAGGGTTTTGCAGATTAGAATAGTACTTAAAGGGGTTAATAGGCCAAAAATGGTTGAGAAACACAAATTTCGATGATTGTTATGGTGATTTTTGTTTTGTGAGTAGATGATGAATGTGACGGGGTGGAGGTGATGGAGCGCGGCGAGCTGGCAGAATCGGTAGCACACTGGACGAAATGCTTCTCCGTATTTCGCCTGTCGCTACGTTCTGATTTCAAATCCCGCCGAGATCGACTTTGCCTTTCATCCTTTCGGGGTCAATAAAATAAGTACCAGTTGAACACTGGAATCGATGTAACCCACTTCCTCCAAGCTGCCCTTGTGGAGAAAAAAAAAATTGAAATAATTATGTAGGTGATGGCTATGATGGTCTTTCTTACTGGCGTTGACGTTAAGAAGTCCCTTAAGACATTGAGGACCGTTGGGGGCGTTGCAGCCATGCGGCATATCTAGGGCGGCGAGAAAGCCTGGCGGGGCCAAACCCTCTTCAGGCTGAACTCATTTTTGCCAGCTGAGTGGACAGGAGCAACGTGAAGTGAAGTGTCTTGCTCGAGAACACAATACGTCGCCCAGTCCAGGAATCGAAACCACGATCTTACGATCGTGAGACCAGCACCTTAGCACTTATCCACGCGCCCCCACTCTTTCTTATCTAGATCAGTGGTTCCCAACCTGAGGTCCGCGGACCCCTGGCGGTCCGTGAACATGGGGGTCTAGGGGATAATTCATTTGAATAAAAGGGGTCCTTGGAAGTGAAAAGGTTGGGAATCACACTGTTGTAGGGGAGCTCAACCGTGGTCCGTCTGTATGACCCTTGGGGTCCCTATAAGATTTTGTTATTAAAATTCATCTGCAATATATTGGTTTATTCTTTTACTATTTTATTTGTTTCAGTCATTTGACTGCGGCCATGCTGGA
>NW_026305791.1:0-270 GCF_001194135.2 Octopus bimaculoides | reverse complement strand
TAAACATTCAAAAAGGCTTCACACAAACACACAATTTCAGATTTATATATCAAGATATATGTGTGTGTATGTGTGTGTGTGGATACATACATACATACATACATACATACATACATACATATCTGTCTGTGTGTATATATGTGTGCATGTGTGTGTGGTGTGTATGTATAAGTAGGTATATGCTACATACATGTAGTTTTTTGTATATGTATGTGCATATACACAAACGTAGTTATGCAGTTATATATTCAAACACAGACGAAAATGTTT
>NW_026305790.1:0-437 GCF_001194135.2 Octopus bimaculoides | reverse complement strand
TGATGATGAGGGCGATGATGATGATGATGATGATGATGATGATGATGATGCTCATGTTGATGATCATGATAACGATGATGATGATGATGATTGTGTATTGATTTTGATTTTGATAAGATCTTGTTATTGAAACACATACATACATGCGTACATACATATATATATATGTGTGTAAGGAATGGCTATGGATTATACATTACTCAGAGAAGGGCACTGCTTCTACACAACCCTTTGAGCCGTCACATCTCTATCTCTGTCTCTATCTCTATCTATTTACTTATATGTGTGCATGTATACATATGTAGATATATACATCCATATATGTATACACACACACACATACATACATATATAAATAGACACACATATATTTATATATGCTTGTATGTATATATATGTGTGTTTATGCATATATCCATCTCTGTATACATACATCT
>NW_026305789.1:0-590 GCF_001194135.2 Octopus bimaculoides | reverse complement strand
TCTCCCCATTCCTACTTTCAAGTTATCTTGACTGACCACTAACTGGTACAATTTCCCTGTCTTTATCTCTTTATTATCGCTCTCCTTATTTTTCTTTTTCCTTTTTTCTTTCTTTTCTTTATTCCTCTCTTCCTGTTTTTTTCTTTTTTTCTTTTTTTCTTTGAATAAAATTACAGCATAGTCTGGTTTTCACGTTTTTTTTTAATTATTGCATTTAAAAATAAAGTTTTTTTTACAATCGTTTGTAATGTTTCTGATATTTTGTAATGTATGCTGACTGGTCAAAACCGTATACCAAAAAATCAGTTTGTTGGAGCCTTCTAAAAGGTACGAAAAGGAAGAAGTAAGTAATTTTATTACAGTTGTCAAGAACTCAACTTTCAGTTAAATACATTTTGAAGTCTGATTACTACAAATGTATGAAATTGCTAATTGAAGGTTATGAACGTTACAAAATGTTTATTTCTTTAAAGTCTTTAACACACTTCAGCATTGTAAAATTCTTTTTAAAAATACAATTATAAAAAAGTGAAAAGCAGACCATATGGCAACTTTATTCAACTGATATATTATTCTATACACATTTACAT
>NW_026305788.1:0-222 GCF_001194135.2 Octopus bimaculoides | reverse complement strand
CTATCACTTTATCCTGCTATCTATTCATTCATCTGACTGCCTATCCATTTTCTCAATATATCTAAGTTGTTTATCTAACTCTCTATCTAACAATCAATCTGCGTTTTTTGGTATTTTCCATTTTCTATAAATGATCTGTCTAACTTTTATATGACTGTATCTATTTACTTAGATAATATATGTGTATGTGCTTGTGTGTGAGCACGTGTGTATGCATATATA
>NW_026305787.1:0-552 GCF_001194135.2 Octopus bimaculoides | reverse complement strand
ACCAAAAACACTACATAAAAAAATGTTGCCCATCAAATCACAAAGGTCCAAAGTGTAAGTACAGTGGAGGTGCGTGGGTTAGTGGTTAGGGTGTCAGCACCATGATCGTAAGATTGTGGTTTCGATTCCTGGACCGGGCAACGTGTTGTGTTCTTGAACAAAACACTTCAGTTCACGTTGCTCCAGTCCACTCAGCTGGCAAAAATGAGTAACGCTGCATTGGACTGGTGTCCCGTCCAGCTGGGGAACACATACGTCATTGAAACCAGGAAACTGGGCCAGTGAGCCTGGCTAGGCTTGAAAAGGGTGCATTTATTTTTTTATTTTTTAAAAATGTAAACAACAAATTAAAAAGGGTGGCTTATTAGCAATTAGAATGTAAAGGCAAAATTAATAGAGGTCACAAGAGTGACTGAAGGTCGCCACGTTTGCTAAAGATAAGAGTTAAAACAACTCAAAATCCACAAAAGCACTGATTTAATAACTGACAACGGGAGGTGTGTATATATATATATATATGGGAGAATGTACGAAAAAACAACAGACGAGGAC
>NW_026305786.1:0-274 GCF_001194135.2 Octopus bimaculoides | reverse complement strand
ATATATATATATATATATATATATATATATGTGTGTGTGTATAGGTATATGTATGCACATGTGTGTATGCGTATGCGCATGTATGTGTGTAAGTATATATGTATGCATCTATATGCATATATGTGTGTGTGTATGTATGCGCATCTATGTATGACTATAGAGTGTGCATATATGCGTGTCTGTGTGTGGGTTGTGTATATGCAAGTATTTGTGTGTATGTGAATGATTGTTTGATAGATGGTATGGGGATGGGGGGCATGGGAGAAAAAGATAT
>NW_026305785.1:0-343 GCF_001194135.2 Octopus bimaculoides | reverse complement strand
GATGATGATGATGATGATGATGAGATGGAGGTGGAGGTGAAGGAGGAGGAGGTCTCCTCCACCATCATCCTTCATCATGGACCACCATTACTTCCACCGTTAATGTTATCAATTCATTATCAATAACCTATCGTCATCGTCATTATCCAAATTCTCATCATTGTCATCATCACCATCAGTTTCATCATCGCTCTCATCATCATAATCATCATTAGTCTCATTAGTATCATTATTAGTATTACTATTGAAATCATGGTCATAATCACTATTATCATCAACTTCATCATCAGCAGCATCATTATCATCATCATCATTATCATCATCATCATCATCATCATCATCA
>NW_026305784.1:0-275 GCF_001194135.2 Octopus bimaculoides | reverse complement strand
CAGTCATTCTCAAGTTCAGCGTTCACCCAAAATTAGCTGAATATGTACCCTAACCCTCACCCAAAATTAACTTGAATTGAAATCATAGCCCAATTTACAGTCAGTGGATTTTGGTGACCCCATGGCTTTCAAAATATTAAAAGATTCACCCCCAAATTTTCTGAATGGTTACCCCCCATGTTCCCGCAATCAGTCTATATCAGTGACTTGCAGTTTTCGTTGTGTATGAGGATGCGGCTTATCGACCCCGTTTGTAGATTCTGTCGTTAAATGTA
>NW_026305783.1:0-217 GCF_001194135.2 Octopus bimaculoides | reverse complement strand
AAGGTTAAACGGTGATGGAAACACCGGCTAACACATACATGTACATGTATTTCTCCACACACAGTATATGTGAATGTAATTTATATTTGCGCATATATGTGTGTGTATGTATGGGTGGGAGTGATGGTGGTTATGTGTGTGTGTGTGTGTATGTATATGTGTACGTATATATGTATGTATTATGATGTATGTCTGTCGTCGGATTTTACCTCTGTGA
>NW_026305782.1:0-314 GCF_001194135.2 Octopus bimaculoides | reverse complement strand
CTGCTTGTGTCGTCGGCATAGCTAATCAGCATGGCTGCCTGCGCAACTGATGGCACGTCTGAGAGAGCAACCGTAAACAACAGCAGCCCCCAAGACAGATATCTGAAGCAATCCACTTTCTATTACTGTCCCCCTCGCCACCGCCTGGCTTCTGTCTTTTAAGAAGTCATGTGAACCACTCTCCCAGTTTTCCAACGATCCCGAGTCTCTGTAGCATGTGACATATCATTCCATGTTCGACCTTATCAACGGGCTTTGCAAAGTCAAGATATATCAGATCTATCCATCTATCAATACATACATACATACATACA
>NW_026305781.1:0-226 GCF_001194135.2 Octopus bimaculoides | reverse complement strand
TGGATCAACTGGAACCCTCAACGCCGTAAGCGACGGAGTGCCAACAACAATATATATATATATACATGTATGCACGGATATGTGTGTACGTGTGGATGTATGTATATGTGTGTATTTCTGTGTATATATATGGATGTACAGATAAAGATATGTATGTGTGTATAAAGATACGTGTGTACTTGCATATATACAAATTTTCATAACTTTATTCATACTTTATAAATGA
>NW_026305780.1:0-453 GCF_001194135.2 Octopus bimaculoides | reverse complement strand
ATAATAATAATAATAATAACAACATCGAGAAATACCTTAGGAATGAGAACACAGGTTTGAAATTTCCCCTAGACAGTTGATGAATGCTGGAGGGTATATCAGCCGAAACGTTGTGTTAACAACGGACAAGATGAGGACAAATATCCGTCAAATGTAAATAATGTAACATCCGAGCAACACCAGGTACTTAGGTGAGTATATAAAAGGATAAAGACACCCTTTTGTCATAAATGACAATGCGATTATCACCTGGAAAGTTACCCTCTGAAGCATGAGTCTGGGCAAGATTGCTTATGGAAGACCAGCAGTCTCCCATACATACCAACCTTCCCTCTCCATGCCACTGATCTTATTCAAGGGAAAGGCAAAGGCCAATACAGTTTGGCACCAGTGACATCACAACTCATGCAGTGGGACTGAACCCTGAACCATGTGGTTGGGAAGCAAACTTCT
>NW_026305779.1:0-457 GCF_001194135.2 Octopus bimaculoides | reverse complement strand
AGTTTCTGTCTACCAAATCCACTCACAAGGCTTTGATCAGCCCGAAGCTACACTTGCCCATAGTGCCACTCAGTGGGACTGAACCCACAACCATGTGGTTGAGAAGCAAGCTTCTTACCAAACAGCCATGTCTGTGCCTATATATGTGTGTGTGTGGAGAGAGCGAGAGAAAATAGATAGATAGATAGATAGATAGATAGATAGATCTGTGCATGTATACAATTCCTGGATTGTAAAATAAAACTATTGTTTAAAGCCCCTCACTAAAAAGTAATTGCTAAGAATCTGTTCTTAGCAATTCGATGCATCTTTTTTTATCTAAGGGGTTTAAGTAAGGATGTTTTAAAAGAAAAGGCATTGTAGGAGATACGAACAGAGCAAAGCAGAGAAACCAAAACATAAAAAAAAAGACAAAACACAAAAAAAAGAAACATGAATAGGGAATTATTTATTTATT
>NW_026305778.1:0-375 GCF_001194135.2 Octopus bimaculoides | reverse complement strand
ATACATACATACACACATATGTGTGTGTGAGTTTCTATGTGTAATTTGCTTATGAACTATATATATATATAGTTATATATATATGTGTATCTGTATTAAATATGCTTGTGTCTGTGTTCCTCTATGACAGTTGTTGCCTGTGTCTGAATTTGTGAACGTATACTGTTATATTTAATACTGCGGCTCGAGTTCAGAAAAGAATACACCATAGCCATTGTACACATGATATATTATCTATTTACTCGTTAAAGTTGATGGACCATGTAGCCAAAGCCAAGCCCTTTTCTATGTAAACATGGATGTATTATACAGATAGATGCATATGTATACATATGTATACATCAGTAGATATATACGCACATAATTATATATATA
>NW_026305777.1:0-379 GCF_001194135.2 Octopus bimaculoides | reverse complement strand
TTTGCTACAGCACTCTATCGATTTCAAATTTTGGTACAAGCTTAGCAATTTCAGGGAAAGTGTAAGTCGGTTATATCGACTCTAGTGCTCAACAGAAACTTTTTTTTATCGACTCCGAAAGGATGAAAGGCGAAGCCAACTTCAGCAGAATTTGAACTTAGAACGTAAACACCGATGAAATGCCGCTAAGCATTTTGTCGGGCGTGCGAGCGATTCTGACAGCTCACCACCTTACTTATGCTATATAATTCTTTTTACTATAGGCAGAAGTCCTGGAATTTTAGGGAAGGGAGTCTAGTCGATTATATCAACCGTATTGCTCAACTAATGTGGCGGCGCAATGGCCCAGTGGTTAGGGCAGCGGACTCACGGTCATAGG
>NW_026305775.1:0-271 GCF_001194135.2 Octopus bimaculoides | reverse complement strand
TGTAATATAGTATAGTAAGACAACAGTGTATTTTTGATACTATTTGATATACCTTTAATATCAGTTTGACTGAGCTTCGTATGACTTGATTTGTGGGTGTTTAACTCCTACCATATGCGTTGTGTGTCACATTGATTTGCCTACTGACTTGTGAGTATGTGTGTGTATGTGTATACAATGTATGTATAAGTGTGTGTGTATGCATATATATATAGGGAGAATTCACAAAAAAAAAAACAACAGACGAAGACCGGTGGTGTAGAAAATAAAT
>NW_026305774.1:0-801 GCF_001194135.2 Octopus bimaculoides | reverse complement strand
GGTCTCAAAGTGACAAAAATATTTTGACAAATTAAATTTAAATGTTGAAGCGAATCTAACCGTATTTGTGTGTTTTTAAATGGCTTATAAACACCTTCCATGCTGCAATTGTTTTTGTTTCATACACGATCTCAGATCAGGTCACTTGCTATGCAAGTACATCTCCGTAAATCTTAGTTTTTATTTCATTGTTATTTTTCTTTTTAGATGTCAATAACGCATGCCTTCACTCCAGTGAAATTGGTGACTGCGATTTTTACCACTGTATTGAGCAGAGATTCCCTTGTGGTCGAAGCGGTTTCACTTATCGATTTGGCTCATTTTATTGTCCCAGAGCGAAAGTGTTCCAGAAGGAATTTAACGCTGAGGTAAGTGAAAATTCTGAATGGACGAGCGAAGGAGAACTAGATAAACAGAGAACGAGAAAGGGCAGACGATTATATATATGTGTGTGTAGATGTATACATATATACAGTGGAGGAGAGGGAGAGATAGAGATATACAGTGGGAGAGAGGGAGAGAGGGAGAGAGAGAGAGAGAGAGAGAGAGAGAGAAAAGAGAAAAATAATAAGAAAGAGATTTCTTTTCCTTCTTTGGACTTTCCCTTTCTCTTTTTTGACGAAGAGCTGTGCTCGAAACGTCAAATTCTCTCCTTTCACTGAGCGTTAAGCTAATATATTTTGTTCTTTTCGTTTTTTATTTGATACTTTTTATTTTGATTTATTTGTTTATTTCAATTGACTATATATAATTATACATACATATGCATATATATATATATATATATATATATATATATAT
>NW_026305773.1:0-297 GCF_001194135.2 Octopus bimaculoides | reverse complement strand
AGCACACGATCTCAGATCAGGTCACTTGCTATGCAAGTACATCTCCGAAAAAGATATTTTATTTTACTAAATTCCCACCTCCACGAAATTCTTTAATTATTTGCAAAATTAAGTCACTAGTGTTCAACCCCAGGTCAGTCCTAATCAAGTAGGTATATGATCAGAACTATTCTCTCCATCACCACTCTTTTTTCATGCATATCGAAGACAAATACATTGTCCAATGTGTTCATCTCTCTTTTAAGATATGTTGTTGGCACTCAGTCGCTTACGACATCGAGGGTTCCAGTTGATCCG
>NW_026305772.1:0-217 GCF_001194135.2 Octopus bimaculoides | reverse complement strand
GTACAATGTGTATTATTTTTAGAGGAGTTAAGTGTTGTGTATGTATGTATATATGTATGTATTCGTGTGTGTTATGTCTATGTATGTATACTTACTTATATCTAAAGAAATAAATTGGTGAGATGGCTTCAACGACGTGGTTTATTCCATATTGCTACTATTGTTTACATAAATCGTTACGCCCTTAGTATATAGGTAAGATCATATTATTACCACA
>NW_026305771.1:0-327 GCF_001194135.2 Octopus bimaculoides | reverse complement strand
AGAGAGAGAGAGAGAGAGAGAGAAGGCTGTGTCTTCATATATATCTATGTATTTAAGTGGTTCTGTGCTCATAGACCCTCACACGTTTATATATACGTATATATGCAAACACATACATGTTTGCACACATGCATACATACATACAATTGCATGCATATGAATGTATATACATCTGCAATTATATACGTACACGTATATAGATATATATAATATCTACATATATATATGTACATATATATATATACAAATATATATACAAATATGTATATATACACACATATATATATGTATGTATATACGTATATATATATATATATATATATATAT
>NW_026305770.1:0-766 GCF_001194135.2 Octopus bimaculoides | reverse complement strand
CACACACACACACACACACACACACATGAATGCTATTAAAAAATTGTTAAATTCTTCATCGATTCGATACGATGAGGCTGTTTCGAGTCGAGAAATAACTCGTCTATTATTAGATGAAAGACGATGTCGCTGTGATTATATTATTCGGAAAGTAATGAACATTTCCTCATCTTATGTTTTCTGTTTATTTTAGTATATGGGTCATTTTACCTCAGACCAGTGTTTCTCAACCATTTTTTTTTTTTGCGTATAGACCTATAGGGAAGTGGGTTATACATCATTAGATGTACACCTGCTTTCCTATATTAAATTAGAATATAAACGGAACGCTGAACTCCAAACTATCAACTCAACAATATTTATTTATGGTGGAAAATATACAGCTTTACTCTTGGTTGTTGAGACGTCTTCTGTGTGTGAGAACATGGTTGCTGAGACATCGGTATGTTGATGTGAGCTGTCTGGCGTGAGATCGAAAGATGGAGAGAGACAGCTTGACACGTCCATGCTCAATCGCTGGCCAGCAAGAAAGAGTCAGAATAAAGCGGGAAAGCTTGGATGTTGAATTCCACGCATGCGTGAGACTACGCATGCACACAGCGTTACTACAGACCCTTTTGATTCCTATTTTACTCAGTGGATGGAACCCTCATAACCTATTGATGTCTAAAAATTCCTATTATATTTTTATGATTAACTAGAGAAGCACTCGGAGGGCGCAGACCTCCGCCAAGCAGCTCATTTCCACCCATATACCCGCATGCTG
>NW_026305769.1:0-202 GCF_001194135.2 Octopus bimaculoides | reverse complement strand
ATTTTTTGTTCTATAGTGCATTGTTGTACCATTCTAAACTTTTTATTCTTAAACTTAAGAGCTACCATTATTTCTAACTCTATAAATCAGCTTTCGACGCTTAAAGTTAAGCTTTATTATAAGTTCCAATAAATAAAATAGACGTAGGTTTTCATATATAAAACTTAGATAAAACTTAGATATGTTTCGACCAAAGATTGGT
>NW_026305768.1:3886-4696 GCF_001194135.2 Octopus bimaculoides | reverse complement strand
GTGTGTGTATGTGTGTGCACGTCTAACTTCTGTGTGTATGTGAATATATGTATATATGCGTGTGTATTTATAAATGTATATATGTATGTGTGTATGTATATGTGTGTACGCCTAAGGTCTGAGTGTAAGTGAATATATGTATATATGTGTATGTATGTATGAATGTATGTATATATGTATGTATGTATGTATGTATGTGTGTGTATGTGTGTATGTATGTGTGTGTGCACGTCTCCTGTCTTAGTGTGTATAAATATATGTGAGAGCGTCTATGTCTGAATGTGTGTGTGTTGGTGCATACATTTACGTAGGCAGTTGCACACGTGAGAATTTTACGATTCTCCTTCAATGCTATCAGTACTCAATGTTATCAATACTTCTGTTGTGGGAGTGATGGTAGAGTGGTTCCAAGGGGCTGAATGAAGGTTAGGGTTGGATATAAGGGTGTTAGTGGAGGGCGGATAAATGGGAGGTAGGGGTGAAAATTTCAAGTGATTGATGATGTTGTCATTAGTGACAAAAAGGGTATAAAAAATACGCACACCCAAACAAAAACATAAAAAAACCCCAGCTATTTACAGAAAAAAACGAAACAAAAAAATATTCTGTGACGTCCCTGCCATTTACCCACCGTATCAGACTAAAATATTACCACCGTCACAATTACCATCATCAACCACCACCACTACCGCCGCCACCACCACTACCACCACCACCGACAGCAACAACAATACCGACAGCAACCGTCACTACCATCACAACCAAATCACCGTCACCAAAACAGACACCACCACCACTACCGCCGCCACC
>NW_026305768.1:0-806 GCF_001194135.2 Octopus bimaculoides | reverse complement strand
TAAATCCATATATTTATAATCACAATACATCACTTCATTTGCCTTTCAAGCAGGCTCTCCGCCGCACACAGGCAATTCTCCATGCTCAGCTCAGCCTCCGTGCTGAAGCACACATATGAGAAGCCATCACAGGCGGCCTCCACCCTAGCACGGACGCTGTTGGTCACCACTGCTGCGGCCACCTGCTGCGGCCACCTGCTGGGGCCACCTTGAACTGCTTTCGCAGGCCGAGACGAATCTTTCTATGTATTCATATTTCAAATGTTCCTGAACCTCTCCACCTCTGCGATATCCCGACATTTTTATACCAAGAACGATATTATGTAATTCTTCAATCCTTTTATTTTATTTTATTGATTGAAAGCACCACTGTGAGACTTGAGGGACATCTGGCTGTTAATTTTAGCAGACCGATCGGTTTGTGACGGTTGGCGGTGGATAACATTTGGGCAGAAAAGGTCATAGTAGGGGTAGGGTAAGGTAATTTATGCTGTTGTTATGATAGTGATGACTATGATGACAATGATGATGAAAGTGGTGATGGTGGTGATGATGATGATGATGATGATGATGATGATGATAGTGGTGGTGTTTGGTTCTGATGGTCATTGTGATGATGATGGTGATGATGATAATGATGATGATGATAATGATAATGATGATGACGATGATGATGATGATGATGATGATGGTGGTGGTGGCGGTGGCAGTGACGTGGTGCTACTGAAAGTGTTGGTCGTGTTGCTGGTCATGGTGGTAGTTGTGGTGATGAGGATTATTATTATTATTATTATTATTATTATTAT
>NW_026305767.1:1618-2140 GCF_001194135.2 Octopus bimaculoides | reverse complement strand
TATATATACAATTATCTATACATGCATGGACATGCGTATGTCAGTGTGTACTGTGTATGCACACACACATACACACACAAAGAAATATACATATAAGAGCTACAGCACGAAGATTTCCACCTTCGAGTCATTCAGTTGCTTCTGCTAATTATGAACATATATGTGTATATATATATGTGTGTGTGTGTGTGTGTGTGTGTGTGTGTGTGTGTGTGTGCTTGCGTGCGTATGTATGTATGTATGCATGTATGTGTTTATATATATAAATATATACATACATACATATATATGTATATGTATATATATGCATATATATATACATACATATATATATATATGTATATATATGTATGTATATATATATATATATACATATATATATGCATACATATATATATATATGCACGTATATATATATCTATACATTCATATAGATAGATGATAGATAGATAGAGAGACAGAGATGTATATATGGTTAGAGTTCTATTTTTGCATCAACACACCTATATACATATATTATAT
>NW_026305766.1:0-211 GCF_001194135.2 Octopus bimaculoides | reverse complement strand
ATCAATATCATCATCACATCATTATCTCAATCATCGTCATCATCATCATCATCGACGTTGTCGTCAGTATCATCATTGCCATCATCATCGTCGTCGTCGTCGCGTTTTTCATCATCACCATCGTTATTATCACGGACGTCATCATCACGGTCATCATCACTATCAACATCGTTAGCGTCGTTGTAATCCTCATACTCATCATCATTATCCT
>NW_026305765.1:0-363 GCF_001194135.2 Octopus bimaculoides | reverse complement strand
AATCGTCCAACCCATGCTAGCATGGAAAGTGGACGTTAGATGATGATGATATATATATATATATATACATATTATGCATTGGAGTATATTTTATGTGTATATGATATATTACATTATACATTATATATACACACATATACTTTTTTGTATTTAATGTATTCAATATTTTTTGTATATTGACCTGCCTAATTTGCTTGTCCTTTCATTTTACTCCTCTACCTGCTTAAGTTTAAACCTCTTGAGCACTATTAAGTGCATTCTACACAGAGAATATCTGATTCACATCTACGAACTCTCTCTCTCTCTCTCTCTCTCCCTATATATATACACACACACACACACACACACACACACACACACACA
>NW_026305764.1:0-325 GCF_001194135.2 Octopus bimaculoides | reverse complement strand
TATATGATCGTTTGTAGAAATACATAAATCCGGAGGAGAAGCACACTCTAAGATACAGTTCTATATTTAAGGAATTATGTACATTATTTACAATTGACGGATATTCGTCCTCGTCTTGTTTGTTGTTAAGACGACGTTTCGGCTGATATACCCTCCAGCCTTGGGGAAATTTCGAATCTGGCTTCTCATTCCTACGGTATTTTTCGATGTTATTATTATTATTATTCACGTCACCAGAATCTTGGGGTTAGTAGCCCGCGCTCTTAACCACAACTCCATATGCCCGTGGGCAATTATGGAATGAATTTTAGGGCTTATAAATCTA
>NW_026305763.1:0-225 GCF_001194135.2 Octopus bimaculoides | reverse complement strand
TAATTTTAAAGGAGCGATAAAACTTAAGTAAAGAGAATAAAATAAATAAGTGTGAATTTAGGACGAAACTGTTCAAAATGCTAAATCAGAGGCGTAGTTGAGAGAAAGACGGCGAAGCTTAAATCGTAATTTTAAAGGAGCGATAAAATTTGAATAAAGTAAAGAAAATAAATAGGTATGAATTTAAGACAAAAACAGAGTTCAATTGATTTACATGGAAAGAAA
>NW_026305762.1:383-607 GCF_001194135.2 Octopus bimaculoides | reverse complement strand
AGGTAGTTGATAGCTTCCGCTATCTAGGTGACCAAGTTAGTAGTGGGGGGCGGGTACGCTGAAAGTGTAGCTGCTAGAATAAGAATAGCCTGGACAAAGTTCAGAGAGCTCTTACCTCTGCTGGCGACAAAGGGACTCTCACTCAGAGTAAAATGCAGACTGTATGATGCATGTGTACGAACAGCCATGCTACATGGCAGTGAAACATGGGCCATGACTGCTGA
>NW_026305762.1:0-373 GCF_001194135.2 Octopus bimaculoides | reverse complement strand
ATGATGCATGTGTACGAACAGCCATGCTACATGGCAGTGAAACATGGGCCATGACTGCTGAGGACATGCGTAAGCTCGCAAGGAATGAAGCCAGTATGCTCCGATGGATGAGTAATGTCAGTGTGCATACCCGACAGAGTGTAAGTATCTTGAGAGAAAAGTTAAACATAAGAAGCATCAGTTGTGGTGTGCAAGAGAGATGATTACGCTGGTATGGACATGTGGCGAGAATGGACGAGGATAGCTGCGTGAAAAAGTGCCACACCTTAACAGTTGAGGGAACCCGTGGAAGAGGTAGGCCCAAGAAGACCTGGGATGAGGTCGTGAGGCAAGACCTTCGAACATTGGACCTCACCGAGGCGATGACTTCTGA
>NW_026305761.1:0-547 GCF_001194135.2 Octopus bimaculoides | reverse complement strand
CCGAACCGCTAAGTTACGGGGACGTAAACAAACCAGCATCAGTTGTCAAGCGATGTTGGGGGACTAACACACACACACACGCACGCATATATATATATATACATATATATACGACGGGCTTCTTTCAGTTTCCATCTACCAAATCCACTCATAAGGCTTTGGTTGGCCTGAGGCTATAGTAGAAAACACTTGCCCAAGGTGCCATGCAGTGGGACTGAACCCAGAACCATGTGGTTGGTAAGCAAGCTACTTACCACACAGCCACGCCTGCGCCTATATATTTTATAGCTTGTTTCTCAACCACACGGTTCTGAGTTCAGTCCCACTGATTGGCACCTTGGGCAAGTGTCTTCTACTATAACCCCAGGCCAATCAAATCCTTGTGGTTGGGAAGCCGACTTTTTGCCACTAGTCATACCTGCACCTAGTAATTTTTTTTTACCAGACGCCACCTAATTTTCTATTATTTTCAAAACAAACCGTAAACATATGGAATGTGCATTTCATTTGAAATCTTTTCACAAAAAGTTTAACATCTGCTTTTTTT
>NW_026305760.1:0-596 GCF_001194135.2 Octopus bimaculoides | reverse complement strand
GACCGCGAGTCCGCTGCCCTAACCACTGGGCCATTGCGCCTCCACATCAGCTTCATTAGTATTCATCATACTTACATTTGACAAAACACATTTAAATGTACTGTTGTTGTTGTTGTCAATTTTTGTTTCCTACAATTTGTGTATTCATAATTTTTCTTTCTCTTTTTTTTTCTTGGTAACAGAGTGCTAAACAATTCTGTCGGTTTGCTGTTTTATACTTTATCATTCATATCTATGTTTCTACATACTGAATATAAATTTTATAGATTTTTTTTTTTTACAACTACATTATGCTGTGAAATTCCCACTCTGGGGTATCTAGTCGAAGATGATGCGATATCCAAGGAAGGTAATAATAACAGTTTCAGATTTTTGGCACAAGACCAGCAATTTTAAGGGAAGAGCTTTAGTCAATCACACTGACCCAAGAACTTGACTGGCCCTTTATTTTATTGACCCTGAAAGGATGAAATGCAACGTCAACCCTGGCAGTATTTGAACTCAGAATATAAAGAACCAGAAGAGATGCTGATGAACATGATAATAAATAATAATAATAATAATCTCTGGCTGCCCAGTCCTGGCTAAGAAGGAAT
>NW_026305759.1:0-294 GCF_001194135.2 Octopus bimaculoides | reverse complement strand
TTTTATTCCATAACGGATTTGATCCTAAAAGTGAATCCAAAACTATTTTGAAACTTGTTATTTCAGTATCTAAAACAATGGCACCATTTGCCAATTTATTTTGGTAAATGACTACAGAAATGCTATATTTTATATTTATTTTTGATCCATGCCAATGACAAAATGAACTTACCAATATTTAGATACCTCACTCATTGAATCATCACAATATTTCATTATTCTTAATCGTTATTCATCTTTGGATCAACAGAGCCTAAAAAAGACAAGAAACCCAGATAGTGGGACATTTTTGTG
>NW_026305758.1:0-266 GCF_001194135.2 Octopus bimaculoides | reverse complement strand
TTAGTAAGTGGTTGATGGAAGGTGACAGCAGAAGCAACTAGTGGTCAAGGCCCTTTTTCTTCTTCCTCCTGCCCCTCCCTCCCATCCACTCCATGCCAATCACTCCCCCTTCTATCATGTATACATACCTCTTCCTTCTACCTTCATTTCAATTTCAACTCTATTTTGAGAGGAAAAAAAAATAAAAGTATTGACCCTCCCACTTGCAGTGTTTGCCTTTTTTATTTGACTGGTGGGTCCACCTGCTGTGTGGTCCTGATCCCTTT
>NW_026305757.1:448-888 GCF_001194135.2 Octopus bimaculoides | reverse complement strand
AAATGATAGCCTTGCTATTGAACGAATTGTTACAAAACACTGGATCAGTGCTAACTGATTTCTTCATTTACGAATTTCATTTGTTCTTCATAAAATTGAATATTTTCTTAGTGAAATGTAATGAATGGAAATTCGAACAGGAAAATAAGAAGAATTACAACAGAATATTACAATTTTATATCAGACTTCTTTTTGGTTGCAAGTATCAAGAGAACGTTGCAACATTCTTTCACAATTTATCAATAGAATTGTTTCCAACACACGCTAAAAATGCTAAAGTATATTTATCATTAGCTTTGTCTCAATGAATCAAAATCAGTTTTAATGGCTTGTTACAATATTTTCGAGCAAATGAAATAATCAACGATTTAACGTGTGTATGAAAAACAAGAAAACAACGGAAATACTTAGTGCCAAAATTTGTAATCATATATTTAATA
>NW_026305757.1:0-438 GCF_001194135.2 Octopus bimaculoides | reverse complement strand
AAAACAACGGAAATACTTAGTGCCAAAATTTGTAATCATATATTTAATATATATATACTCATTTTGCGATCTTTTGAAATCACAGCTAGCCAGTCTGAGCAAAGAATTATAATGTTTAACATTTAAAATAACAATAGTGTGAGAGAATTTTAGAAATTTTGTATTTCAATAAATGTTTCATGTGATATACAACACTAAATTAATATTTTACATCATTTAACAGGAAAAATTAATAGAACGGTTGTATCGTAAATGTTAAATATCAGTATAACTACAGTAATTCTGCTCAAGTGAAGTCAATAGATTTATCTGTAAATTAAATTTATACGTAAATTTAATTTATTTTATGAGAAAAATAACGGAATCTAAAGAAGGGTATTAAATGGAATACCAGTTATTTGATCAATAATTTTCTGCTTCTGTAGTAAGTTTATTTCA
>NW_026305756.1:0-524 GCF_001194135.2 Octopus bimaculoides | reverse complement strand
GTGTGTGTGTGTGTGTCGGTGTCGGTGTGCGCACGCGCGCATATGTGGGCTTAGATGTTTGAATTTATCAGTCTAGTGTATGGCAAATATACAACATATCCGAACTGTGGTATTCATGAACCGTTTGCCGCCCGACAAGGGACATAACTGGACAATGCTACGTACAATCAAAATATATGAAATATTTTCCGCCGGAAAGTTTATTTCCTGTTTTAGTTTGATATGACAGGAATTGATCAATCGTTACCCTCTTTCAATGAAACGCTTTGTCGACAGTTTTCATGTTTTAGTGTCAATACATACATACATTCATACATGCATGTATACATTGATATATACATACATAGATAAATATATACATACATGCAAATAGATAAACATTCATACACACACATACACACATATGTATGTATGAATATATACACAGGCACATACATAAATATATAAATGCATACATATATAAATACATACATGCCTGCGTACATTCATCTATCCATCTATACAAACATCCATAATACATATAA
>NW_026305755.1:0-1396 GCF_001194135.2 Octopus bimaculoides | reverse complement strand
ATTTAACTGCGCAAAATAATATTTCATCAACGCACCAAATTGATTGCTACGCAAGCACAAAGTTTACAGATATACAAAAGAAGCGAAATTAGAGAGAATGATAACATCTAATATTTTTTTGTGACTATTTCTAACGAGTAGACCGTCATGTGTTGTTTTAATTTTCAGTATAATACCTTCTGCTAAAGGCACAAGGCCTGAAATTTTGTGGGAGGAGACTAAAACGCCGGCGGTCTCAAGTGCCACAAGCTCGACCATAAACCTGTCGGAGAGCGACCGATACCATAACAATTCTTTATTTTTTCTTAGCTTGACGAACAGCGGAGCCTGGGTTAGTCGCTGACAAAACCAAGTTGCCGCTAGAGAGAGGTGTCACAGCACGAAAGGACCAAGGATGGAAAAGACTCGGTGGACGTGTTCGAAATACGAGAGTAGAAAAGCAGCCAACAACTGATGAAGCGTCGTTCTTTGTGTTGTTTGTCTTGTTTTCTATATATATATATATATATATAAATAATTATTACAATTAAAAGGGTAAAGGATTATCAATTTATTCATCTGTTGGAGTTTCAGCACTTTAGCTGCTATTTCTGAACTTCAGTATGTGGCGAAGCAACTGTTGCGCTGACCCCTTAATTATGATACGTATAGATGTAAGTATGTGTAGTGGATCTTGCATGCATTAAGTGGATTCGATCCACCATAGCCAAATTTAAATTAACACTGCAACAGAACTTTCCCCACGGTGGAACAATGGTTTTTCTCTGACAGGAGTTTTACATTTTCCAGGTGCCTTCAGCTAGGCCGAAATAATGTCTTCACCACTTGACCCTTTCTAACCTCTTCTACTTCACCAAAAGCTAGAATAGAGATAACAAGACCACCAACTAAATCTATTGTTCTCAATGATATATCTATCCTTCTGGATAGTTATAAAAGCAAGAACTCCCCAAGCAAAAAGTTAGTTTAGTCACCAGTCGGGGACGACTCAGCGAAAATGAAGTCTGGCTGACCAGCTAGAACCTTGGCCAGAGAAAGAAATGAAGTTTACTGTCAGCAACTGTGAGACAACGTCCCACAAGCTCTAATTCTGTTCTCTTACAACATATTCTACCGCTATCTGTGGATTACTACTAACAATTCGTATTCGCCAAATTATGCAAAGAAACATTCTACCACAGCTTTCTTTCGCATGCTCTCGGATATTATAACCTGCCCGTCGAGGCAAGGTATTCTAATGTAACGGTAAATAAATATTTCCTTAAAACTTCGAGCATTGTTCATCTTTCGCATCCTGCAACATGTAGTTATAACAACAAATTTTTATCATCATAACTGCTGCCACCGATATCATCATAATATTGTTTACAAATCAATTTCCCTCGTTACAACTGGT
>NW_026305754.1:0-537 GCF_001194135.2 Octopus bimaculoides | reverse complement strand
GTGTGTGTGTGTGTGTGTGTGTGTGTGTGTGTGTGAGTGTGTGCGCGCGCATGTGCGTGTGTATTTGAGTGTGTGTGTGTGCGTGTGATTGTCTTAGTGTGGGTATTTATGTGTATGTGTGACGTAGTTCATGTAGATTTTCCATTCTAAAATGTCCGTATAGTTGTGTGAGTATTTGTATATAGGTGTGCCTATATATACATAACAATTCTTATATATAAATGTCAATATATGTATATATACATATATATATATACACACACAAACACACACACATTATATATATATATATATATATATATATATATATATATTATATGCGTACATATGCAGGTGTGTGTATATGCGTATACACAAAGAGGAATCGAGTGAGAGAGGTAGAGAGAAAGAGAGAGTGAGAGAGAGAGAAAGAGAGACTGAAAGTGTGAGAGAGAGTCAATAATGTACCACAATGTGTATATTTATGTATGTATGAATATATGTTATGTATATATAAGTATTTATTTATGTATATGTATGTACGTTTATATATATATA
>NW_026305753.1:0-567 GCF_001194135.2 Octopus bimaculoides | reverse complement strand
GAGCAAATTGACCCCAGGACTTATTCTTTGGAAGCCTTGTACTTATTCTATCGGTCTCTGTTGCCGAACCGCTACGTTACACACACCAGCATCGGTTGTTAAGCAATGTTGGGGGGATCAAACACAGACACGCAAACATATACACACACATACATATATATACATATATACGACGGGCTTCTTTCAGTTTCCGTCTTCCAAATCCACTCACAAAGCTTTGGTCAGCTCGAGGCTATAATAGAAGACACTTGCCCAAGGTGCCACGCAGTGGGACTGAACCTGGAACCATGTGGTTGGTAAGCAAGCTACTTACCACACAGCCACTCCTATGCCTATAAGCCACACACACATATATATATGTGTATGTATGTATGTATACAGACACACATCTATGTATATGTATACGTGCAGGCATGACTGTGTGGCGATGGCGTTTCCTTTGCATCCTATGGCACAGTACTCTGGGTAGGTAAGTGTATCTTATTCAAGGCCAGAAGTGACCAATACATTGTAAACAAATTTTGTACATGGAAAGGTGTTTTTTGTATGTGGATATATATATATATA
>NW_026305752.1:0-236 GCF_001194135.2 Octopus bimaculoides | reverse complement strand
ATATATATATATGTGCATATGTACATACCTATACATAAATATATATAAATATATATACACGAACAAATATACATGTATATTTATACATACGTACGCACATATGAGCAGACATGTGGATGTATATATATATTCTTTTATTCTTTTACTGTCTGGATGTTTTGCGTCCTTGTGCCATTTTGTATTATTTATATATATATATATGGGATAATGTACGAAAAAACAACAACAGACGAGGA
>NW_026305751.1:268-1666 GCF_001194135.2 Octopus bimaculoides | reverse complement strand
ATTAAGATAAGGATTAAAATGTAGATTTATAAGGTTATTGAGATTACCTAAGGGATATTGTGGAAATATACTGTATGATCTTTTAGGCATTTGGATTTGTGGTAGAATTTGAATGTGTGAAAAAAGCAGTGGTTGCATGTGCTTAGTGCCTAAATACACTCATAAGGCTTTGGTCGGCCTGAGGCTATAGCAGAAGACACTTGCCCAAGGTGCCATGCAGTGAGACTTAACCTGTATCCATGTGGTTGGGAAGCAAACTTCCTACCACACAGCTACATCTGCATCTAGTATTTATACAAAAATGTTGCACGTGTTTTATGGTTACCCAACTTTGAACCATACTGCTAATTAAATGTGTTGCAGTCTAGTTTAAAACAGATAATTATCACATCATTGGTCTGCTACAGAAAACTAATAGATTATAAATATAAATTTTATTTTTTATCATTTTAGCTTTCAAGTAACTTTTAATTTAACAATCATAAAAAAAACAGATGAATGAAAAATAATAAAAGTTGGCAAAAAAATAACTAAACTTACAGCAGACTAATTATTTCCAAGAAATGAACACTTTGTTGAGGCTTGCACGTAAAATATATGAGATTATGTGTGTGTGTAAAATTAGAGACACAACAATACTTACACATTCTTTTTTGAACGCATACAAACACACTTATATGATTTTTTTCTTATACTCATATTTGCAGACATTATTCTTTTATTTATATGATTTATTTGTCTTAGTAATATGTATCTACAAATCTCTTTAAGGGGTAGGCCTCTCAAAGATAAATATCTTTGATGATAACCACAGGAGTACAACCAAAAATATCCTTGTTGGAACCATGCTATCAAATTGATAGAAATACAATACATGTACCAAGGAAATATCAACAAAGTGATAGATTGAATATCAGTTAAGCACTGGGGTCAGTGAATTTACTTATCTCCCCATTCCCGCCAAAATTGCTGGCCTCATGCCAATATTTGAAACCATTATTATTATTATTATTATTATTATTATTATTATTATTATTATTATTATTATTATTATTATTAGTATTATTATTATTGTTATTATTATTATTATTATTATTATTATTATTATTATTATTACTATTACTATTATTATTATTATTATTAGGTGAGATAGCAGTGCATGCCATCAAATAATTCCTCTCAACACATGGCTATGATGCTCCTCTACTATTTCTGCTCATGATCAGAGACACCCATATCGTCAGCTACCAAGGGACATGCTCAACCAATTAAGGTCAAACAAGTGACATGCAAATCTCAGATATTGAGCAGAATATTTGCTGTAGCCCATCTTTTATACCAAGACAAAACATGTACATGATAACACTTCCAATCAGTTAAGATCAGAAGCCATGAAAG
>NW_026305751.1:0-141 GCF_001194135.2 Octopus bimaculoides | reverse complement strand
ATACCCATCATGACTACCCGTCTGATAAGAGTACACCAGGCACATACATCACAACCATATGTGCACGACATGGTGATCTCACATCAAGTTTAACAGTGCATGACCTCGCAGATGGAGCCCAGTTAGAATTCCTTTCAGGTT
>NW_026305750.1:0-252 GCF_001194135.2 Octopus bimaculoides | reverse complement strand
TGATGGTGGTTGAGGCAGCAGCAGTAGATTCAGAATCATTGCTCTTCTCCGCCACCTGTATGCGTTCATGCGGAACGGCATTAAGTTCTTTCGCCTCTGGCATTAGGGGCGGGAAATCGGCCTCGCTGTATACCTTAGCCATATTCGTTTTACAGAATATGGCTAGGATCGAGGAAGATGGTTTTGAATTTTTGGAAATAAGGCTATTTCCGATTTGAAAAATATATGTTCACGAAGTATTTTGTGTTATAC
>NW_026305749.1:0-655 GCF_001194135.2 Octopus bimaculoides | reverse complement strand
ATATCAGTGTTACGGCAGGACGGTAGTTAAATTCTCGGTTCGATAATAATACGAGTGAGGAGTCAAATGCGGGTCTTGTGTGAGCATGTTAAAATGAGTCAAGAAAGCTAAGGATGTGGGGAATTTATAGGACATTTATAATTCGAAAGGTAGTCTTACAGCTGTTTCTGGGATATTAGGGACATCAGAAGCGATATGAGGGAGTTAACTAGAGTGATATAGTAGATTTCAATATAAGCAGTTATTTTGGAAAAGGATGGATATATATTTTTTTTCTGAGACATGGATCTCCTGAAATCTTATCTAGATGTTTTTGACATACCTTTCTTATCATACCTATGGCACCCAGAATAACAGGAACAGTTCCCGCTTTAAGATGTCACATCTTTTGTATTTCAATTTCCAGGTGTTTATATTTACTTAATTTGTCAAATTCCTTTACAGATATATTTTTATCAGTGGAAACGCTCGCATCTATTAGTCTACAAGTATTTTCTTCCCTGTCTTTAATGATTATGTCTGGTCGATTATCCTGGATCGTTCTGTCAGTGCTGACTGGAAAATCCCGGAGGATAGTGATATTTTTACCTTCAACGACTGGCTCGGGATGATGTACATACCAGTAAGCAGGAGTGCTGATTTTGTAGTGTTTACA
>NW_026305748.1:0-469 GCF_001194135.2 Octopus bimaculoides | reverse complement strand
GTAATTCTTCTTCATGACTTTTTTGCACTTCTTGATGATGATGATGATGACGATGATGATGATGCTGATGATGATGATGATAAAGTGGAGACAGAGGAAACATGGAAATAGCCATAACGAGAAGTCACTGGTTTCGAGTTTGGTGAAGGAGGTGACGGCAGTCATGTTCTAGATTATTATGATCATCATTATGGCCGTCGACGGCCTTGCCATCCTCTCCATTATCATCATCATCGTCATCATCAACAGCAGCAGGAACTTTAGCAGTCACAAGAGCAGTAGCAGAGGCATGAACACCTCCGCTACCGCCATAACCATCACAATCATCGTCGTTGCCGATATCACATATGTAATAATCGTTATCATCATCATTGTCATATTCCTTATCCACCTTCTCTTCCTCCTTCTCCTGCTCCACCTCATCATCATCATCATCATCATCGTAGTCATCATCATCATCATCATCATC
>NW_026305747.1:0-297 GCF_001194135.2 Octopus bimaculoides | reverse complement strand
CAATACTGCTCTGTCTTTAGTGATCCCACTGATATTGACGTAAGAGAAGCAAACGAAGTTGATTCCCAACATATAATCTCAGACATAATCTGGCAGTATATTCTCCACATCGGGCAAATGATGTACCGCTCGCGGAGGCACTGGAGAGAGTAGAGTTTCAAGGCCTTAAGGCGGTCCCAGTAATCGAGATCAGTTATGCCCTTATTGTCTATCAATATATACATGTATGTATATCTATACATCCATATATGTATGTACATGTGTATGTGTATATGTGTGTGTGTATGTGTATATGTG
>NW_026305746.1:0-410 GCF_001194135.2 Octopus bimaculoides | reverse complement strand
ATATATATATATATATATATATATGTATATGCATGTATATATATGTATATATATGTTTTATATGCATGTATATATAAGTATTTGTGTGTGTGGGTATACGTGAGTACGACTGTGTGCGCGCGTATGTCTGCATACGTATGCGTATATACATGCATATATATTCATACATACATATATATATATATATACACGCATATACATATACATTTACAAATCATATATATTTATATGTATATATATGTGTATATGTATATATATATACACACATATATATGCATATATATATACATATATATGTATAATATATATATATGTACTTTTGTACATATATGTCTTTGTGTATGTGTGTGTGTGTGTGTGTGACGTTAAACGATGATGATATATATATATATGTACGTATATATATATAT
>NW_026305745.1:0-383 GCF_001194135.2 Octopus bimaculoides | reverse complement strand
TGTGCGTATTTGTACGTATGTACATGTAGATAAATAATTATATGCATATGAATTCATACGTCTATGCAGACATGCAAACACAACATTCGCAAAAGATAAGAATTATCGGCAGAAAGAAATTTAAGCAGCTGCACTCCCCTGATTACATTCTAAGTCTGCCACAGTGAAAGACAACATGTCAGAAAATGAAGAGACTTTAATCATTTTAATCTCAGATTTTTATTAATTAAATTGGGATTTAAGCTACTTTTCTTTGCGAAGATCTCTTAACTCTGGATTAGACGAACTTTAAGAGTGTAGTTTGGTGTAGTTTGGTTGGGAAAAATACGCAGGCGTATGGAAAAGATTTTGTGAAATACATGAAATTAAGAGAGAAAGAGTAA
>NW_026305744.1:0-311 GCF_001194135.2 Octopus bimaculoides | reverse complement strand
CTGATTAGCCTGTTATTACGTAACATGCTTCACGATTTTAGTATACATACTAATAAAGTATTTCCTTCTAAGTTCTATATACATTAGGAACCCATTAAACCCTTTTCGGAGATACGTTATTTGAATTCCTACAATCGGGTAACTAATTTCATGTTATTACATAACTGACATCACAATTTAGGTATTCATAACTTATTGAGAATTCCTGAAAACAAGATCCTGTGTAAGACAGTCGGTATTTTCAGTAAATGTACAAAAACTGTTTTAAGGGCTACGTACTTTGTATTGTTGTTATTGGATTAGCAAAACAA
>NW_026305743.1:0-432 GCF_001194135.2 Octopus bimaculoides | reverse complement strand
CATATATACACTTACTTGCTTACATACACACATACATACATATATACATAGATACATATATACACACATACACACACATACATACACACATACATATACACATACATACATGCATACAGACGTAATGCATACACACGTACATGCATACATGCATACATACATACATACACACATACATACACTTACACATTCACTACAGTACTAACTACATACATGTCCTTTCAAAGGCAGGCTTAGACTTACATATACATATACATGCACACATGCAGACACATTAACACACACACAGATGCAACCAAGAACACAGGCGCGTACGCACACGTGCAAAGTGCATACGCACTCTTTCAACGCTCGGTTCACTGTCTTATACATAGAGTCACACATACACTCAACTACAAACAAACGCACACACACACACACACACACACACAC
>NW_026305742.1:0-567 GCF_001194135.2 Octopus bimaculoides | reverse complement strand
TATATAGTCGCACATATTAAAATGTGTGCTTACGTGAGTATCTGTTGGAGTGTTTAGGAAGTTTTATATTCGAGTATGCATACACATACAGACGCTAGTACATTTACAAACAAATGGATAAAAGAATTGATGACACGCTTCGGAATATGTGGATGTGCATATATTCCTACAAATTTATATAGATATATATCTTACATTGACTGTACAAATGTTAATACGTATGCATGTACATGTTTGTGATTGAGCACGTACGACAACTTCTGTCTGATATAATTAATATTTTTTGTTGCGATGTTCACCGCAATATAATTAATATAATTAACAACACGCAATACCGCAAATAATACTTTCTTATATTTACAAAATTAATGGATACATATATATTTTTTTTTTTTGCAAACCAAATAAAGTATAATTACATCAACACAAAACATCAATTATATACCAACGCATAGATATTATTCCACCCATGAGATAAGAGGTTTTGTCCAGGAAATGTTCCGCAAATTACATTGCTTCAATATGTATATACATACATACATGTTTGTGTATGTGTCTTTATATATA
>NW_026305741.1:0-328 GCF_001194135.2 Octopus bimaculoides | reverse complement strand
CACTAGTCCTTTGTATCTGTCTTAACGTTCACATCTCTTGCAAACTGACCATACGTTTTCTTTTCCTTCCATGCTTTTTCTTCTTTGTTCATTTCTTGTTTAAATTTTTCTTTCGTTACACAATTTTCAGTTCTAATGATGTCGGCCTTCTTCATGTGTTTCAACAGTGGCTCAACGGCATTTTTTATATACCATCCTGAGCTGTTTTCCTCTGCTGCAATACAGTCCTGGAAACTAACCAAACCTCTCCCACCCTTTCATCTGGACAAGTACAGCCTATCGGTGTCACTCTTAATGTGAAAGTCTCTGTGTACCGTCAACATTCTTC
>NW_026305740.1:0-238 GCF_001194135.2 Octopus bimaculoides | reverse complement strand
TTCCTCCTTTTCTCCCCAATATTCTAAGTCTTAGTCATGATACTACAGTCTAGGTCACAGTGACCCAGGAGACATTTGTATGTGGGTGTGTGGGAATATATGTATATGTTTGTGTGATCTAGTGAATTGAAAATCTCAAACAGATTCTAGTTTCAAAGCCTGGATGGGTGGGGTACATATTTGTAATAATTGCAAGTAGGCCTCGAAATTGTCAATGCACTTAACTTAACCCAGCAAT
>NW_026305739.1:0-623 GCF_001194135.2 Octopus bimaculoides | reverse complement strand
ATTTATGTGTTTCAGCCAAGTGGCTGCGGTCATGCTGGTGCACCATAAATGTTAATGCAGTTGAAGCAATTGTTGGATTTTTAAGGTGAGATCTAAAATAAAGATATGATTTTCTTCGTACATATTATTTGTTGTTCGCTACTGAGTTGTTTTGACTCTTATTTCTAGCAACACTGGTTCCGATTAGTGCACTTGTTCACTTTTGTGACGTATATATTATTGCCTTTAGGTTGTAAAATTGTGAATTAGCCACCCATATTGTTTATAATTTGCACGTTTACCGTTTTTGAAATCAGCGTATGATCTCAGTGGAAATCATTTTAGTTGACAAGGCGAGATGCGCTTAACCCTAGGCGTGGTGAGAGCCACTGATGAGCGTTAAGATGCATTAAGCATCAGAACGGGAAATCATCGTTGATCTGGCTGTATCTGCGACAACAGGGAGCTTGTCTCTTTGTCAGTTCATTAAGATAGTGCTTGCGTTCGCTACTGAGATGTTTTGACTCTTATTTTTAGCAATACTGGTGCTGATTAGTTCCCTTGTTCGCTTTAGTGACGTACAGTAATCCCTCGCCATATCACGGTTCACCTATCGCGCACTCAGTACATCGCGGATTTTTCTG
>NW_026305738.1:0-871 GCF_001194135.2 Octopus bimaculoides | reverse complement strand
TTCTGAAAAGATTCGTGACCAAGGACATCTTTTTCAAAGAATTGTTGAAGCGTGTGAACAAGTCAACGGCAATGAAGAGTTATTTGAGAGGGTTCATCGCAATTTCAAATTCCTTATGAACACTTGTTTAGAGCTACATGGCCAACACGTTGAACATTTGTAATGGATTGCCTACTTCATTGCTAATAAAGCATACTTGATATCTCCCATGGTACGTGACTTTGTGGCCACCCTGTAGAATTATCTGCCAGGTCTGGCGAAACACATCTCTGAATAGCCATTGGTCAGCTATCGGGTTTTCTCCGTTATACTTTTGTGTCGAAAATTTGCGGCAAAACTATTTCAATACAGAATACATCAATAAAATGGCAAATCAGCAACGCACAGCCGAAATAGCTCAGTTGGGAGAGCGTTAGACTGAAGATCTAAAGGTCCCTGGTTCGATCCCGGCTTTCGGCATGGTACCTTATTTTGTCCTTGGGTTCAATCGAATTATAAATATTTACGAAATTTCTATGACAACTTGGTTTTCTTCACGCCATCTCTCCATAAACATCGTTCGACTACGCAACGTCATTGTAAATGGAAGGAAACAGATCACAGACTGGTGAAAATAATTTTTTTCAACATTTTATGATGCAATTTTAATTAATAACTATGTTTGGAAATTTTCAAACTAAAGATATGGATTTTTAAGAAAGATTAGGTGAGGTGCATCCCTGTATTTATGGGTAATTGTTTTGGAAATAGTTTTTACCCTTGGTAATTGTAAAAGAGAATCAAAATTATCTCATGCCTCCGTTTCTCTGCTACAAATGAAAAAAACTAAAAGAAAAGAAATATATCTCGCAATCCTTCCATAAGTGTCTCT
>NW_026305737.1:0-365 GCF_001194135.2 Octopus bimaculoides | reverse complement strand
ACATTTATATATACATATATACATACATGCGGTGGGTGGTGGTGCGTATGTGTGTAATATTTTGTTAAATGCGTACATACTTTCGCACAAATTTACTAAACACACACACACACACACACACACGTGTGTGTGTGTGTGTATACATATGTGGGAGTATATCTCCCTGCCTCTCAGTGCGTTCGCATGCATGTTTGGTGTCTTCGTGTGTGATTCTTGTATTTGGTATATCGGTGTAGTTGTGCGTGAACCCGAGTTTGCCCATGTTTTTATATAATATTTCTCTATTTATATAATTATTTACTCATTATGTACTTATTTACTTATTTTCTTCATTTACTGCTTTTTACTTATTCTATTGTTTATTA
>NW_026305736.1:0-531 GCF_001194135.2 Octopus bimaculoides | reverse complement strand
TTTTGCCATGGATTGTTGGTCCTTCTGCAGCACCATGTATCATTAACACATGATCCCTTGTCACCTCCTCAGTGAGATGCAGCATCTTCAGATCAGTTTTCACTACTTTGTCCCAAGTCTTCCTTTGCTTCCCTTTTCGACAGGTTCCATTTACTTTGAGCACTTTTCATATCTTTCTGTCCATATCAGCATAACTCTCTCTCCTGCCCACCACATCTGATCCCACTTACCCAGTTTCTCTCTCAGCTCATGTGTACTCTGGCATTCATGCATACTAACATCACACATCCATCAGAGGATGCTGGCTTCATTTCTTTCTAACATTTTGCAGGCCTTCCCCAGCTCAACAAATTCCAAGTATAGTGGTTTACACTCTGCTAAGTGAGTTGTCTTACTTATAAGATTACATCTGTGATACTCTCTCCGACACGAAGACAAACTGCATTTTCTCAAACCTACATCAATTCCTGATTAATTATGCAATGATCCTTTTAATGACTTTCATAGCATGGACAAACAGTTTGATACCTC
>NW_026305735.1:0-232 GCF_001194135.2 Octopus bimaculoides | reverse complement strand
TATATATATATATATATATATATATATATACACATATACATAACACACGTCCATATATACGTATGTATTTATGTATACACATTCATATGCATATAATTATGTACATCTATTTGGATACATTCAAGTACACACACACAAATATACGTAACTATATATATGTTTGTATATACACATTTACATACACACACAATGTATATACACGTTTATATACATTCATATATATATATATATA
>NW_026305734.1:0-238 GCF_001194135.2 Octopus bimaculoides | reverse complement strand
TAACAGTTGAACCTATAGCAGAAAGGATTATTACTTAAGTTTCTATTACATTCATCATCTCACTTTTACTGATTGCAATTTTTATGACTTGTGTACACACACACACACACACACACACATAGTAGACATAGAAATGTGGCAAATTTAACTATCTCTCTGTGGATTAAATAAAATGATGAACAGCCTTAATTGATTATATATCATCATCATTTAATGTTCACTTTTTCTTTTTCCTCTT
>NW_026305733.1:0-260 GCF_001194135.2 Octopus bimaculoides | reverse complement strand
ATATATGTATATGTACATATATGTATAGCTTTTGGCGAGTATGTGGGTGAACATGTATGTGTTTCAAGCGAGGGTGGTTTAGTATATAAATATAGGCGAATGTACGGATTGGTGCGCTTACGTGAACACTATAGACATTTCTACTCCCTTTACTTAGCGGTCTATTAGTTCTTTGGTCTTAATTGGCGGTCAAACACACAGTAATTTCCCTTTGTTTTAACGGTCATCTTTCACAGGAATTTTCATTGGCAGGATAGCTG
>NW_026305732.1:0-874 GCF_001194135.2 Octopus bimaculoides | reverse complement strand
TTTATATATTTATTTATATATATATTTATATATTTATATATATATTTATTCATATATTTATTTATTTATACATTTTTTTAAATTTTATATTTATTTATATATATATATTTATTTAGTTATATATATATCTATTTATATATATTTATTTATTTATATATATTTTTATATATTTATTTATTTATATATTTATCTACATATATTTTCATTTATTTATATATATATATTTATTTATATACATTTATTTATATATATATATTTATTTATATACATTTATTTATTTATCTATATATTTATTTCTATATATTTTTATTTATTTATATATATATGTATTTATTTATTTTTTATTTATTTATTCATATATTTATTTATTTATATATATGTATTTATTTATATATTTATTTATTTATATATTTATTTATATATATTTTTATTTATTTATATATAAATATTTATTTATATTTTTTATATGTATATTTATTTATTTATCTATATTTATATGTGTTTATTTATTTATTTTATTTATTTATTCATATATTTATTTATTTATAAATTTGTATTCATTTATATATTTATTTATTTATATATTTATTTATATATATATTGATCTATTTATATACATATATATTTTATATATATTCATTTATTTGTATATATATTGAATGATATATTTATTTATTTATTTAAATATTTATTTATATATATATTTATATATATATTTATATATATATTTATTCACTAATATTTATATATATATATATATTTATTTATCTATTTATATATTTACTTATATATTTATTTATTTATTTGTATATATTTATAAATATTTATTTATTTACACGGTGGTGCATCAGCATGGCCGCAGCTCTAGGCTGAA
>NW_026305731.1:0-753 GCF_001194135.2 Octopus bimaculoides | reverse complement strand
GATAGGCTTCTTTCAGTTTCCATCTACCAAATCCACTCACAAGGCTATAGCAGAAGACACTAGCCCAAAGTGACACGCAGTGAGACTGAATCCGCAACCATGTGATTGGGAAGCAAGCTTCTTACCACACAGCTATACCTATTATCCTTTATCTCTTACTATTTCAGTCATTAGACTGCGGCCATGCTGGGGCACTGCTTACAGAAATTGTTTCAGTCGAATGTATTGACCCTGGTACATTTTTTAAAGGCTTTGTACTTATTCAATCGCACCTTTTGCCGACACACATATGTGTTAGTGTTTCTTTGTAGACGGACTCGTAATTGAATAAGTTTGAGTCAAGAAGGAGTACAAAGTAACATCAAATAAATGTTCCTATATACTCCTTCTTGTTGACTCCAAATTTTTCAATTATATTTTACTCACCACAGAAGCCCGAACGGAAATCTGGCGGTGGATATAATACTGCTGTTTCACTGCGTGAAATCTAAGGATGGGCAAGGTTTATACTGTACTCTGCTAAGTTCTTAGCAGAATATAACAAGACTCTTGTTTAAAGTAGCCATGACTTCAAGAACCAGAACACAATGCAAAATGATTAATGACACCATATCTATGTAAGTCTAACCCCTTTTTAGTTTTTACCTTAGCTACCGACGAGTACTTGCTGTAAACTCGGATTTTCTAATATGAAACATTCTGTGTTTCTGTACGAAACAAATTGTATAACAACATGAGTAATAAAAACTATAA
>NW_026305730.1:0-398 GCF_001194135.2 Octopus bimaculoides | reverse complement strand
ATATATATATATATATATATATACGTATACATACATATATACATATACATGTACATATATCTGTTTATATGTATATGTATGTACCCATGTATTTGTAAGTATGCATGTAATGCATGTATATGTGTGTGTGTGAATCTGCGTGTGCATGTGTGCGCGTGTTCTGCATCTGTGTCTGTGTATGAACATACATGTATGTATATACACATATACATGATTGTGTATATATGTGTGCGTGTGTGTGTATACAAGCATACATATAGAACTTGTTATTTTTATTCTTTATCCTAGTTAATGTGTTTGTTGCTTGCATATAGTATATGGGTGTATATGTATATATACCAATTTCTGTGTTTGTATGTATGTATGTACGTATGTACGTATGTATGTATGTATGTATG
>NW_026305729.1:0-452 GCF_001194135.2 Octopus bimaculoides | reverse complement strand
ATATATATATATATATATATATATACATATGAATACATACATACATACACATACATACATGCATACATATATGTATACACACTACACACACATTATTGCTACAGATATTGATGTAAAGATAGGTATTACTATATTTCCATGACATTGCAATTTATAAATATATTTCTCCATTCAACCAAACTTTTAAATAGGTATTTTTCTCTTTTGGACATTTTTCGGTTGGGATTGTTGATAGAAATAAAGTGTTGTGCGTGCTGTTATAATATATAAGTTTCTTTTAACAATTTTTCAGTGCTCCGCTGGGCACAAGAAATCGGAACATCACAGTACGACTTGTGTAAATAAATATATATATGTATGTAGGTATGTGTGTATATGTATATATGTGAATCTGTGTGTGAGTGTGTAGGTGGGTTGGAGGGTGATTGTGAGCATGGAGTGTATATATATAT
>NW_026305728.1:0-483 GCF_001194135.2 Octopus bimaculoides | reverse complement strand
TCTGCCTCATTCACTACTAGTGCTTTATTTTCCCCTTCTACAGTTAGCTACGTTATTTCTTCTTAATAATGCCACACAGGCTGTTGATCATACCTCCGGTGACTTCAAATAAGTATTTCTATTCTTCTTGTAAACGTGAATATTATTATCATGATTACTTCTCCAATAAATATCCTGAACCCTGTATTACCATTAACTAACATTAATATCCATATAATAGGCTATGATGTTTTATTTTTATTCACTTTCTTCACTTCATATAAATATGTAATTCGTTTTCCTTATATAGTATATGTTTAATTTGAGGTTTCCCTTAGTTATCTCCCTTCCTCCATCTTTTTCACTCAGCAACTTTCCTCCCCACATTTCAATCATTCATTCAATTTAAACCTTTAGCATCATGTTTACAACCTCCTCCCTTTTTATCTCTATATAAACAAGGGTTCTTATTCCTAAAGCCCATGGAATAATATCATTGATCCC
>NW_026305727.1:216-348 GCF_001194135.2 Octopus bimaculoides | reverse complement strand
GTAAGGTGAGAATCAGCCTTGAATACAGTGATGAATTTAGTGTTCAGGTAGGGGCTCGCCAGGGCTCAGTTTTCAGCCCACCCTTATTCATTATAGTCCTCCAGGCCATAACAGAGGAATTCAAAACTGGGT
>NW_026305727.1:0-182 GCF_001194135.2 Octopus bimaculoides | reverse complement strand
TCTTATTGCAGAATCTTTAGCAGAATTGGAGAAGAAATTCCAGGTAGGGAAACAAAACCCGGAATCAAAGGGCCTTAAAGTTAACCTAGCAAAGACCAAAGTTGTTGTTAAGAAAGAAGATAAAACTCTCTTTCCATCGGGTAAATGACCCTGCTCAATATGTAGGAAAGGAGTTGGAAGAA
>NW_026305726.1:1856-1970 GCF_001194135.2 Octopus bimaculoides | reverse complement strand
TTCTTTCTTCCTTTCTTTTTTCATGGCACCCTAGAATTAGCACCTTATCTTGCCGATTCCAGAGAAGACTGGCATGCAATGAAAGTAATGGAAAGAGGGACGTGAGAGAGAGAG
>NW_026305726.1:1334-1754 GCF_001194135.2 Octopus bimaculoides | reverse complement strand
GAGAGAGACAGAGAAGAGGGTAAAGGGAGACAGAGAGAAGGTAAAAGAAGAAGAGACAGTAGCGGGAGGATGAGGTGTAGTAGGGGTGGAGGGAAGGAAGTGAGATAAAAGTAAAGAATTCTTAACGATTGAACAGGGGTTGGAGGGGGGTCGAGTTTGCTCTCCCACAAGAAACATGGAAAGTAAAACAATGGAAATTTCACCATTGCAGGGAAGAAAATATTTGGTAGACATGTGTCTCCTCTGTAAATATATTTTAACCTGTAGCTTGACATATTTAGTATTGTATATACACACACATACACGTATACACAGGCGCGCACGTATGTATGTGTGTGTGTGTCCGCCCGTGTACGTATATATATAAATATATGCAGAACCATTTGTATACGTCTACATGAACACGTACGAATAATACCG
>NW_026305726.1:117-275 GCF_001194135.2 Octopus bimaculoides | reverse complement strand
ATAAACGATATTTTGAGAAATAGTTTTTCGAAAAGAGACTTCGATGAAAACAATTAATTATAAACGGTGGGTGACCAATACCGATTTTACCTAATTTGCAAAGCTACAACAAGAAATTGACGAGACGATTTCAGGTTAATTTGAATGAAAAGAAAAAA
>NW_026305726.1:0-107 GCF_001194135.2 Octopus bimaculoides | reverse complement strand
CTGGAAGTGCTACACTTAATAAATTAATCTGTTGGCTTTGTTTACTTTTTTGCTTATAAAAGAATGTTTAGAATGATAAAGGCTTTGATGATTTAAATAATTTACAT
>NW_026305725.1:1211-1672 GCF_001194135.2 Octopus bimaculoides | reverse complement strand
CGAACAGGAACAGCAAATGAACAACCAAGAACCACAACAACTGCAGCAACCGAGATCAACATATGAGCGACCGACAGAAACAACAACTGTTCCACAACAACGGAGCACCGAAACACCAGCGACAGCACGTATTTTAGATTTCCCAACAACTTTCACTCTTAATTCTATAAGCAACGCTCAGATGTTACATAAATTCTAAATGCGAAAATATTTTCTTTTGCCAAAAATCTCATTCGATACATAAACTGATGATTCACAGTCTATCACATGGTGACATCGATCGGTGTGTCTTGTTTGATCGAATCTCAAAGAATGTGAAACACGAACGATAGGGTCGAAGTAAAATCGCCTTCTCTGGAAAATACCGAATGGAATTTTCTACGCCTAACTATAACCGGAAATATTGAGATTCTGACGTGTATAATGGTGTTGAATAAAAACCATTTCGAAATATAATGGCT
>NW_026305725.1:518-1201 GCF_001194135.2 Octopus bimaculoides | reverse complement strand
AATTAGATACAGGTAGACACAGATCTATGCATACATAGACACCAATAACTACATATATACATCTAGGAATCTGCATGTAATCCAATTAAGAATCACACTGATTCCGCTTAATCAGTCCACTGCAATAATCGAAATACGCGCCATTGCATGCTGAAGTGGGCTGAACAGGTAACTACGTGGTTTTCTTCCTAAGTAATGCTCTGTCTGTGTGTTTGAGCATTTGCTTTTACTTTCGGCGTATGTTGCTGATCAACTGTTGATCTTTTGTTGATCTGCTCCATTCTGGATTCAGTCGGGGCTTTTAATGTCTTAGGAAAGATATTACATTTGTTGTAGTTGATCGCTTCTGAACTAAACGTTTATAGAGGCAGGAACTGGAGCTGAGCTTTCACTGGACGACGGCGGAGCGTCCTGCGTAACGGTCACGTCTCTTTTTCTATACCGCATCATAATCATCTGTATTAAAAGACGTGAACTTAGAGGATTCTTGCCACTGTATAAATATATACATATACATATACACATACCAATCATCTCTTTCTTTTAAGTTAACAATTTTTTAAATAAAAAAAACAAATATTAAACCTGCCACCGAGGAACAAGATCCACCCGCACCGAATCCAAACTGATACCACTGAACTATAGCCCATCCTAACTTTACTGTTGTTTCCCCCCACTAACTA
>NW_026305725.1:0-508 GCF_001194135.2 Octopus bimaculoides | reverse complement strand
CTGAACTATAGCCCATCCTAACTTTACTGTTGTTTCCCCCCACTAACTAATCGCTTAACCGCACTGAGCTAACATCTACTCAGTCAGAACAACCTTCTGCTATCACGAAATGTTCCCTAATACAACCACTGAGCTACCATCTACGAGAATTTCTCTCTAGCTTCAACGTAGCCATCTTCATCCGTTACAACCATCAGTGAGTGATTATCAACAGACATTGAGAAATATCTCCAACTACAGAATCATCTGATACCAGTGAACCATACAGTGGCATTGAACCACCACTGACAACAATATCGAAAACAGGTAATTAATTTGTTATCTTTTAAAATGTCGGTCTTCTCTCATCTAAATTTTTCCCAGCTGAGTTTTTAAGGATTTCACAACCATGCTTTTCTTTTACAGAAACTGTTCAACTATCTACAATCAGAGGAAGTGAAATGGTAGACCCACATACGACCACTGGATGAAAAACTGTAGAATTGCCATAAACTGCAAGAACACTATC
>NW_026305723.1:0-300 GCF_001194135.2 Octopus bimaculoides | reverse complement strand
TGTGTGTATACAAACGTGTGTGTATATATATATATATATGTATATATACGTGTGTATATATATAATTTTGGGAAAGTTTTACATATCTTTACAGTTCCATTGATAGCTTGAATCTGTAGTCTTCTAATCAGCCTTTATGTATGTATGTATATGTATATGTATTGGCAGGTTAACAACTATGTTTTTCCTTTTCAGACATGTTCCCTGCAACAGCTACTGTGCATAGTTCAGGAATGTTTGACCCAAAATATACTGAAGGTTAGTTACGATAAACATCGTCCTAATTTTTTTAATTCATAC
>NW_026305722.1:0-344 GCF_001194135.2 Octopus bimaculoides | reverse complement strand
ATATATATGTATATGTATATGTATGTATATAAGAATTACACATGTCATGCACAACATACACGCACACACTACACAATCAGTCACTCACTCACTCATCACTCACACATACAACACACACACTCGTCATTCTGTAGTCGTAGCAACAGACATTGATAATAGATTGAACAGGAACGAGTGACAACAACAACATCAACAACAAACTAGAAAGCCGGCAGATAACCCATCAGCAGCAACTCTAGGAAAAGCGACATCACCAACATCATCATCATCGTCGTCATCATCACTCTAATAAATGGCTTCTGTTCTCTCTTTCTCTCCCTCTCCCTCTCTCTCTCTCTCTTTAT
>NW_026305720.1:0-238 GCF_001194135.2 Octopus bimaculoides | reverse complement strand
GCTGTGGACCTCTGAAGCCCAGGCTATTGCAGCATCTTGTCCTACATCTTGATGGCAAATTTGGGGTCCTTGGCACTATATAGTGGCGCCCAGTTCTAGTATTTGTGTAACTCTCGTTGCCAAAGTTTAGGACAAATCCTTTCAAGATCTTCTAGATGTATATTATGGCATATCTTTCTTGCATACGTTCTAAGGAATAGAGTCTTAATCTCTTGAGTCTTTCCCAGTAGCTTATATG
>NW_026305719.1:0-204 GCF_001194135.2 Octopus bimaculoides | reverse complement strand
ATATATATATATATATATATATATATATATATTTATTATGTATATGTATATACATCGTTATCTACTACACCTTCAGTTTATGACATTTCCATACAGTTCTGAAGATGTAGGCTTCTTGAAAATTTCTGTAATAAACGATATCAGCAATTTATAGAGAGTACTAGCAGAAATACCCGGCTTTGCCCGGGTTAAAGAGAATAATGA
>NW_026305718.1:0-231 GCF_001194135.2 Octopus bimaculoides | reverse complement strand
GATGTTTGTCGATTGATTATCCTCTCCATTTTCTTATTTGCCTTCTAAATTCTGGGTAAATTTCTGTTCTACTCCCACTCGTACCTAGTATTCAATTGCAATGTTGCCCTGCAATAGTAAGTATACGTAGGTATACATCCAGTTGTATATTGGATATTTATTATCCCTTAGATGGTTGCTTAACCTGTAACTCATACACACACACACACACACACACACACACACACACAC
>NW_026305717.1:338-453 GCF_001194135.2 Octopus bimaculoides | reverse complement strand
AGAGTACAGGACTGCAGTAACAGATCGCTAAAGGCTGGTAAATTTGTCGATGAATTTCAGTTGTCCCCAGGTGTAGCCGTCAACCATTTCTTCCGTTTCTGTTGAACTTTTCCAT
>NW_026305717.1:0-271 GCF_001194135.2 Octopus bimaculoides | reverse complement strand
TTCTGCCTCCCTTGAGATATTCATCGGACGGCTTGCCTTGTAAAATCAGAAAGAGGTCCCCGCTCGATGTGTCCTAGCTAACTTCATTCCCTGCTCTTGATCTGAGTTCCGATAGGTTACTGGCTCACATATTCCCACAAGGTTTTGTTTGTTACTCAATCTTGCCGTCTCACAAGAAGAATGACAAGATTATTCAAATCGACCAGCATTATATTATGCAGGTTCAATAAAACTTTGTCCAGTCATGTATCGTAAGTTGATTTCATCGATT
>NW_026305715.1:1523-2227 GCF_001194135.2 Octopus bimaculoides | reverse complement strand
CGTATTTTCTTTAATATAATTGTTGCTGTTTGTTTACTTACCAGTGTTTTTGTTTATGTATGTGTGTGTGTGTTTATGTATGTATGTATGTATGTATGTATCTTTTGCTGTAGATGTTATTATTTGTCTGATGCTATATATAAGCTGATACCGGTGGCGGCAGTTGTCGAAGTTCACAGCCAACTAATACTGACAAGACAGGAGCACATGCTCATGTTGCGACTGGTTCTTTAATATTTCCAATACGGAGGATCACGTGACAATAACATTCAAAACAAAATTCAACTAACAAATATTCACAACCATAGACAGAGAAGTTGTAGATTCTTTGTTCGCTATTGTTCTTTATGTGATCACATGACTTAGTATTCATATACACACATGCATATGTAAAACTCACAAAGAGAGAGGCAAACGCGCGTATATGCGTGTGTGTGTGTGTGTGTGTGTGTGTGTGTGTTCCTTGATTTTTTTTTTTACCTGTTTCGTTCATTACATTGCGGCCATGCCATGCTCGGGCCACCGGCCTGAAGAATTTTAGTCGAATAAATCGATCTCACTACTTTATTTATTTATTTATTCATTTATTTGTTTATTTCTTTTGGACCTGATACTTATACTATCATTTCCTTTCGCTGAACCGCTAAGTTACGGGGACGTAAACACATCAACGCTGGTTGTCAATGGTGGTGGAGGACAAGCAC
>NW_026305715.1:0-605 GCF_001194135.2 Octopus bimaculoides | reverse complement strand
GTGTGTGTGTGTGTGTGTGAGAGAGAGAGAGAGAGAGAGAGAGAGAGAGAGAGCGAGAGAGGGAGAAGGAGAGGGACAGAGAGGGGTCCCTATATGGAGTGGATGTAGGTGTTTTCAAAACAAAACTGGATCTCCTTCTGTCATGAGTTCCGGATAAAGCTACCTTGCAGTAGGAAACAGGAAGGCAGCAACATCAAATTCCCTCAGTCAGCAAATGCTGCATATCAGAGGAGGAGGCTTCGGGTAGCAAAAGTGAAGCAAAGCATTAGGTGGGAGTACAAGTGGCCGAGTATTCCCTTAACGTAGTTAAGCAGGATTATTATGGCACAGAATGTGTATGCGTGTGTGTGGGTGTGTGTGTGTGTGTGTGTGTGTGTGTGTGTGTGAAACAATGCTGGCCCCCTACAATTATAGATACAGTACATTTGGAAGGGTTCCTCACAGTTTCCGCCTTCATTCACAATTTCATTCACGAGCCTTAGGACGTCCTAACGCATCTGCTCAAGATGCCATGATTCAGGGTCGATCCTTGCACCTCATAATTTCGTAGGTAATTCTTAATCGCTCAGCCACATCGGCTTCTCTCTCTCTCTCTCTCTCTCTCT
>NW_026305714.1:0-228 GCF_001194135.2 Octopus bimaculoides | reverse complement strand
TTATTATTATTATTATTATTATTATTATTATTATTATTATTATTCCTCATTACTTTTACTACTGCTGTTGCTCTTACTACTACTGCTGCTGCTGCTGCTGCTGCTACTACTACTACTACTTCTAGTAGTAGTAATGACGACGATGATGACAGTGAAGTCGATAACAACAACCACGAGGACGACGACGGCAAAGATGATGAGGTGGGGGATGAGGATGATAATGATGAT
>NW_026305712.1:0-413 GCF_001194135.2 Octopus bimaculoides | reverse complement strand
ATATAAGCCATTAAAGGAATCAGTAGAATCTAAGTACATCAACATGTAGGACACTTGAGTATGGCTGGGTACTTAGTATCGATCTTATAGTACCTGTTTCACCACAGTAGTTGGTGAATTGGTCACCTTCTATTTCCATATTACCTGTTTAAGTGTTTTAATTTACCTGATGATGGCAGGTTTTTGCCATGATGTAATCTGAGAATGCGTCAGTAAAATGCTGCGAAAACAGCTGCTGTGAATTTGGAAACCCAATTGTGCTCTTCTTATATATATATATATATATATTTTTAAAAATAACGTCGACCACTAACGTAGACAATTAATGCGCTAGAAATCTTTCTTTCAAATTCTTCTATAAAACTGACAAAAATATTGTACATAAATTCGTATATTCCTATCAAAAATTCCCA
>NW_026305711.1:0-476 GCF_001194135.2 Octopus bimaculoides | reverse complement strand
AGAGAGAGAGAGAAAGTGAAGGAGATACATATACAGATATATAATATATATATATGTATATATATACATATATATATATGTATATAATATATCCGAAATTTAAGTATCCGATTTAATCGAGGGCGATAGTCCAAGTTTATACTGAAAGTAAGGTACAGGAAACCTTAATCTAATATTTGAAGTACCCCAAGAATCAACCTATTGCAATTATTCATGGAAATGTCTTCACTCACCATAATTTCTCAATTTCATTTTCTGCCTTCTTATTCTAGTTGTTTTTCATCCTTTTTTTTTTCCTTTTTAACCGTGTATCTGAAGATGGATGATATCCGAAACGTTATAACTATCAGCACTAACATTTCACGCTGAGTGTTAATTTGATAAAATTGATAGGAAAATTGTCTTTTGTTTTGGTTTTGTATGTTTTTCCTGATCTTCTTCATCATCATCATATATATATATATATATATATATAT
>NW_026305710.1:1130-1834 GCF_001194135.2 Octopus bimaculoides | reverse complement strand
AGCACGCTTGGTCTAGTTAATCCAAAACAAATCTAATTCTGTCATCCATCCAAAAGACGATGCACAAATCATTACCTTGTTGTGACTGCAATTATTCTCTATTCATTGCCTGCTTACATCTGACATGCATCTGGACATTGGATATGTGTACGTGTAATATACTTTGCAATTTCTTCATATTCATGGAGAAATATCTGTCTCTATCCGAAAATGTCTAGTATCTCTAGAATATAAAAAAAAATTAAAGAATACAAGCGGGCGCACAAGTACACACGCATGCTCACACATGCTATCTATCTATCTATCTATCTATCTATCTATCTATCTATTTATCTATCTATCTATCTATCTATCCATTTCTCTGTGTTCAGTCTTGTGTGGTTAATAAAGAAACATATCTATCTATCTATCTATCTATACATACATACATACATACATACATACATAAATACATACATACATACATACATACATTTTTATATCTCTTAGGTATAGTGATACTAAAACCAGATATTTGAATTCAATATACTTATGCTTTAAAATGAAGCCTTTGACGAGAACATGTTTCCGAGTTCAGTCCTACTGCGTGGAATCTTGGGCAATTGTCTTCCACTATAGCCCCAGGCAAAAGCATTGCTAGTGGATTTATTAGATAGAAACTATAGGAAGCTCGTCATATATACATATTATATATATACATATAT
>NW_026305710.1:0-295 GCF_001194135.2 Octopus bimaculoides | reverse complement strand
TATATATATATATATATATATATATATGTATATGTGTGTGTATACATATATTTATATTTATAGAGTAGGTTGGCCCCTGTGCAAGGACAATCCGAACACAGACAGGTGTTGCAAAGAGTGACCGGTAGAGAGGAAATGGTGCGAGACCGGAGTGTCATTGCCGAGTCGAGTCGGATGTCTCGGAGGTGTTCCGCCAACCGGTCCGCCAAGCGGCGTCTTTTTGCGCGATGTATAGAGAAGGGCAAAGAGAGCAGGAGATGTAGTAGATGACATTGGTAGAAGTGCAGGTGAAGGA
>NW_026305709.1:2288-5084 GCF_001194135.2 Octopus bimaculoides | reverse complement strand
AACTGTTTCGACTGCTTACCTAAAGAAATCTGAAGTATAAAAGGAACCTCTGTTGAAATATTCAAAACAACATTGGATAAACTTCTAACGACGATACCAGACCAGTCAAGTATTGAAGGATACACTCGGGGAAGATCAGCTGCTACCAACTTGATCATGGACCAATTTCCTGTTATAAAGCGGCAATAAACTCGAAAAGAATAAAAGTATAGAATTCGTATTTACGTTGAAGGATTTGAACAAGGTGGGAGCAAGGACATATCCTTGTTTCACTCCGTTGGAGACAGGGAATGGATCAGAGGTCTCTCCGTTGTCCTGTACCCTTGCCAACTTGCCATCATGTAGTTGTCTTACGATGGTGATGAATTTTCTGGGGCATCCATACTTCGCCAAGATTCTCCAAAGACCTTCTCTACCAACGGTATCAAAGGCCTTGGTCAGGTCGATGTAGGTGGAGTAGAGGTCGACGTTCTGCTCTTGACACTTCTCCTGCAGCTGTCGAGCAGCAAACACCATGTCGATAGTCCCACGCTCTTTCCGGAAGCCACACTGGCTCTCAGGTAGGAGACCTTGCTCTAGGTGTACAATGAGGCGGTTGAAACAGTGAAATTCCGCGATGATTGTCGCAGACCTGGTGGTTTCCATTTCACTTGTAGAGGTGGATGATGGAGACGTTCTTGAAGTTTTGAGGCACTGTCTCGTGCATCCAGATGAGCTGAAACAGCTGGTGAATTTTCCTGGTCAGGGCCATACCGCCTTCTTTGAATACTTCAGCTGAGATGGAGTCCGGACCAGGTACTTTGCCACTGGACAGTAGGCGGCATACTTTCTGAATCTTCTCCAAAGTTGGTTCGGCGTCCATTGACTCTTCAACGGGGACTTGAGGTAGCCTATCGATGGCTTCATCATTGATGGTGGAAGGCCTATACAGGACGCTGTCGAAATGTTCAGCTCATCTCTCTAATACCTTTTCCTTGTCGGTGATCAGTGTCGCCCCGTCAGCACTAAGGAGGGAGACAGTTTTCTTGCCTTAGTAGGGCCGTAAACTTCCTTCAAGCTGTCATAGAAATTCTTCATGTCATTCCTGCCTGTAAAGCCCTGTCTCCAACGGAGTGAAACAAGGATGTGTCCTTGCTCCCACCTTGTTCAGCCTTACGTTCTCAGCCATGCTAACAGATGCTTTCAGGGACACAGACATAGGCATCGGCATCAAGTACCGGTCCGACGGTTCAGTCTTCAATCTCGAGAGGCTCAAAGCAAAAACCAAGGTTTCAGTAGACACCATCAACGACCTGTTGTTCGCCGAGGACTGCGCTCTCAGTGCTGCCACTGAGTCCAACATGCAGTACAGCATTGACTTGTTCTCTGGCGCCTGCAACAACTTTGGCCTTACCATCAATACAAAAAGACTGAGCTAATGTATCAGCCAACACCAACCAAAGCCTACGTTGAACCCAACATCACCATCAACGGGCAGCGACTGAACGCGGTGGACAAGTTCACCTACCTTGGTAGCACACTCTCTAGAAATGTCGTCGGTGACGAAATCAACGCCAGACTCGCCAAGACAAGCGCTGCCTTCGGCAGGCTACGTAAAACTGTCTAGAACAGGAGGAGGATCACCATCATGACAAAGATCAAAGTGTACCGGGCTGTCGTTCTCACAACACTGCTTTACGGCTGCGAGCCCTGGACAGTCTACCAGCGTCATGCCAGGAGGCTGAACCACTTTCATACAATATGCCTCAGAAAACTTCTTGGCATAAAGTGGCAGGACAGGATCCTGGACACCGAGGTACTAATACGTGCTAACCTGCCCAGCATTCATACCATCTTGATGCAATCTCAGCTTCGCTGGGCAGGGCACGTAGCTCGCATGTTAGATGATTGACTACTAAAAAGATTGCTCTTTGGCGAGCTGCAAAAAGGAAAGCGCTCACAAGGCGACCAGAAGAAGCGCTTTCAGGACACACTGAAAGCCTCACTGAAAGCCTTCAACATCGACCATGCAATTTGGGAGCAGTCTGGTCTAGACAAAGAAAGGTGGCGAGCAGCTGTTCACAAGGGTGCCAACACATGCGAGACAAATAGGATCGCTGCTGCAGAAGGCCGCAGACAAGCCAGGAAAATCAGAGCTAACAAACCTGTAGCAGGTGCTACCATTCCCTGTCCACACTGTCACTTTCAGGCGCAAATTGGCCTCACTAGCCATCTGCGGACCCACAAAAAAGCCTATCCCACATCCCAGGATGACTAGATGGTCTTCGTCGCATCGACGGACAAACCACTTGATGGATTTACATGTGTTGATGATAAAGATGAAAATTTCTTTGTGAAGAAATGAATTTATGAATATAATAAGAAAGAATAATGCTTAGACACACAAGTTGTAGAAGACATGGGTATGAAGATAGAAATCATTGTTAGAGATGTGGGGCGATGGTTAGTTTGTAAAATTTATTCGACTTAAATTTCTGTAAATTGAGTTCGGAAAACTTTCTGAATGGCTTAGTAACAAAATAGATATGCTATATCACCGAGTTGCAATGATTACAGGGCTATTATTTCTATCATATTCTTTAATCATAGAAAATATATTCTATTTAAGATGATATAGCATGGAGTTACTCGTTAAGGAATTTTATTTGCTTTAGTCACGGTTTTTAAAAGAAAACATTGAGAATGAAATCTTTACTTAAATAAGTGTGAATATCCCTAAAATGTTGACTTCCTAAGTTCAATGTATGCATTAAAAATGGTTGCATTCTTTAACATAGCAGATCTTTATTATTATCA
>NW_026305709.1:0-1128 GCF_001194135.2 Octopus bimaculoides | reverse complement strand
GAAACAATTCCTATCATAGTAGGTGCCTTAGGTATAATAAAAGAAATATTCAGACAAATACATAACAAAAACACCAGGACTTACAAATATATATAACATACATAAAATTGCACTACTGAGTACTGCACACATTCTACGCAAAACACTTTCAATACAGTAAACATAAGAGCACCACAGCAAACCACAGCACATACCCAAGGCGCACAGAGCTGCGCTCGGTAGTGAAGTGAAAGCACGTTATAAAAATAAAACTACTGAACAATAATAATAATAATAATAATAATAATAATAATAATAATAATTATTATTATTATTATTATCATTATTTTCATTATCATCTTCTTTCAGTTCTGTTTCCATTTTTTCCGAGTGTCTTCCTGGGGGAAAAGGGAAAGAAAATTCACAGCGACAATACTCTTTTCAATACGTCTGACGTACCAGTTAAGACAATCTTTTGCATTTCCACTACGAATGGTAAACCAAAGATCATTCTTAAATAATTTTCAGTTCCTTTTTTTGATCATTCCAAGTGCTCCTACAACCACTGGTATTCTAACCGTCTTGAGGTGCCACATCTATTCGATTTCGATGGGCAAATCTTTAAATTTTCTGAGCTTATCAAATTCTTTTGCCGAGATATTATGGCCACAATATTTATTGTGTTGGTCTTTCACAACGATATCTGATTTGTTTGCTTTAACGGTCCGCTCCGTACATACTGGGAAGTCCTAAAGAATAGTTACATTTTCTCCCTCAGTTATAGTCTTAGGGTGGTGCATCTACCATTTGTCAGCAGTTTGATTTTATAATACCGACATATTAGATATTGTGTAGATATTGGTGTACTCTGTCATGTCTTGATTTGTACTCTACATGTGCTAAGACCTTACATCCAGAGATCAGGTGGTTCGCTGTTTCTATCACATCGTTGCAGTATCGACACTTTGGGTCTACAACATTCTCTGTCTTTAGTCCTTAGCTCCGTAGCCACTGATGGGTGTGCTTTTGGTCTACATCAGCTGTTTGGTACGGGCCACATATTTGCCATACAGAGGATTTTGTTCCCACGTATCAGTCAATTGTTCAAATGCATTTTGCTTTGCTATTGATTTAACCTTCTTTGCAACT
>NW_026305708.1:0-287 GCF_001194135.2 Octopus bimaculoides | reverse complement strand
GTGGTGGTGGTGGTGATGTTGTTGAGTTAGTTTTTGTTGTTCTCGATGTTGTATTGTTGTTCTTGTTGTTGTTGCTGCCTGCTGTTGAGCGAGTTTGTAAATCACATCGAACTCCAGTACATAACTAGTACAATATTCCTTTCGGTTATATTTGTACAAGGCTCGTCTTTTTTATTTCTGTCAATTATCAACGAATTCCGATCCTTAAATAAGCTGATAATTTATTTATTTCCCTTAAAGCGAAATAAACAAAATCGAAGGGCCACGGTCTGTATTATTTATTTATT
>NW_026305707.1:0-546 GCF_001194135.2 Octopus bimaculoides | reverse complement strand
TTTTTACTAGAAATACTGTCGTAGGCACCCAGTGAATTTTCGGAAAAAGCACACCATTTGACATAATTTTTTTGAGCATGAAATCTTTTCAGGCGCAAGTAAAGAATACGGACACCCGGTGTTTAGGGTTTTTGTTACGCCGAAAAGGGGTGGTGTACGTATTGTTTAATCTAGATACAAGGCCCGAAACTTTTGAAGAGGGGGTCAGTCGATTAGATCGACATCAGTACGCAACTGATACTTAATTCATCGGCCCCAAAAGGATGAAAAGCAAAGTCGACCTCGGAACGTAAAAACAGACGAAATACCGCTAAGCATTTCGCCCAGCGAAAAATATGAGCTGCAGTAATAACTTACGCTGTAATAGCAAATGTTAATAGCTAAAGTAATGGTTTTTAAATATAAGCGAAATTCTACTTTAAGCACCATATAACTTCTGTAATTTCCAGAAATTTTTGCGAATGTAGTGTACACACGGGAATTCATACGACTGCGCAAAAACCCAAACAAAAATTTTTTCTGTGATTTTCAAAATTTTATTCCCCG
>NW_026305706.1:0-416 GCF_001194135.2 Octopus bimaculoides | reverse complement strand
CCACCCAAATTTCAGGCCTTGTGCCTTTAGTAGAAAGGATTATTATCATTTGTGTTTTTTTCACTGGTTGCAATCCACTACCTCAATCACGGTCATGCTGGAGCACCGACTTCAAGAGTTTTTGTAGATCAACTTGTGTTGCATACTTTGAATTTGTCATTTTATCGAGATCAGTTTATTTATCGCTAAGTTCTATTTCTTCTTTTTTTTTATCATAAAGGTAAGCAGTTGGACATAGCGACATACATACACATCCATCCATACATACATACGTATATATATATATGTGTGTGTGTGTATGTGTATGTGTGTGTGTTATAACACATACACACACACGTATGTATATATATATATATATGCGTATATATTTCGCCATGATAGATCGCTGACCACTACATTTATTTTTTTTTTTTCTC
>NW_026305705.1:0-568 GCF_001194135.2 Octopus bimaculoides | reverse complement strand
TGTGGTTGGGTCGTTGATGACCTCTTTCTAGCATATTGGATGTCCACTTAATGGTCATCCCTTCTTATGTACACACAAACACACACACACATATATATGTGCGTGTGTGTGTGTATTACTTGTTTTAGGCATTGAACTGAAGTCATGCAGGGGCTCTGCTTTGAGCAAACTGACCCCAGTACATATGTTTTAAGTCTAGAAAGACCAATTTATATATTAATCACATTCCTGGAAACTTGTATTTACATATTGACCTGCAGTTTCGTGGGAGAGAGTAAGTCGGTTAGACCGCCCCTAGTACTGAACCCGAAAGGATGATAGGCTAAGAAGTATTCTGCCTGGCGTGCTAACGATTCTGCCAGCTCACCTCAATAAACTGGCACGTACATATTGATTGCTGTTAAGGACACATTATTTCGTCGTTATAACAATAATATACTACCGAGTTTATTTAAGGTTTACAAGATAATATTGTGTCTTAGCCTGTGTTCGCAGAGCGATGGTTTCACTTTTTAAATTCTTCTATGTGTGTGTGTGTGTGTGTGTGTGTGTGTGTGTGTGTGTGTGT
>NW_026305704.1:0-497 GCF_001194135.2 Octopus bimaculoides | reverse complement strand
ATATATATATATATATATATATATATTCAGGCATATATTGTCTTGTTTGTTTCTGTCTCAGTATACATTCGCTAGCTTTTCCCAGTAGCTTATAACACCACTGGCACCTCCAAGATTGAGTGGTCTTAATGATAATGGTGCGAAACCACGACGATATTTTGGTTCATTGACTGACGAGGAAAACTCAGCTGTGAATATTCTGTGTATCGTGTATCGTGTCTTTGTCAATATTCCTCGTCAGTTAAGTTTTCGTCTAGTTTCCCGTTTGCTCTACTTTCGTCTAACTTTTTTCTCCTTGTTGAGTTCTGTCTGTTCAATCCTCGGAGTTTTATCATGGCTACCGAATAATTATCACATATTATTTACAGATAAATTCCTCTATCTACATAATATCGAGGTCTCTTTCTTGCTTTCGTTGTCATACTTTTTCTATGTATGTATGTATGTAATTCAGCGTCACTATACAAAAAAGATCGTCACAGTCCAACAGATGAACT
>NW_026305703.1:4735-5463 GCF_001194135.2 Octopus bimaculoides | reverse complement strand
ATGTAATGAAAAGGAACAAATTCTGTAAGATTGAAGTTTTCAGCTTTTGCGGTGTTAAAAACTCCTTTAATTTGAATAAATGTAAGATTTCGAAAGGTCTCTCTACTCTGCAAACTTTGAATTAAATTCTCAGAGCCAAGTTGGAAACTTTTGTCATAAAGGATTTTGTCAGAAGCTTTAATAATTCTTCAAAACTATCACATTTGCAATGATAAGACTTTTTAACATAGGCAAAAAATTGAAAGTAGGAAGTTAATCGATTAAATTGATCCCCCAGTATTTGACTGGTACTTTATTTTACTAACTTCAGAAGGATGAAAAACAATGTTTACCCAGTGGGATTTGAACTCAAAACATAAAGAGCCTGAACAAATACTGCAAGCCATTTTGTCTGATGCCTGAATAATTCTGTCAATCCTCCATCTTTATTATGATAATGGTTTCAGATTTTGACACAAGACCAGCAAGTTTGTGGGAGGGGGCTAAGTCAATTACATCAACCCTAGTGTTCAGCTCGTACCAAAGAGATGAAAGGCAAAGTCAACCTTGGGAGAATTTGAACTCAGAATATAAAGACGGATGAAATGCTGCTAAGCATTTTGCCCAGTTTGCTAATGATTCTGTCAGCTCGCCACCTTAAATCTTTAATAATAATAATAATAATAATAATAATAATTCTTTCAACCACAGACAAGGCCTGAAATTTTAAGGGAGGGGACCAGTTAATT
>NW_026305703.1:0-1418 GCF_001194135.2 Octopus bimaculoides | reverse complement strand
ATCATCATCATCATCATCGTTTAACGTCCGCTTCCCATGCTGGCATGGGTTGGACAATTTGACTGAGGACTGGCGAAACAGATGGCTGCATTAGTCTCCAATCTGATCTGACAGAGTTTCTACAGCTGGATGCCCTTTCTAACGCCAACCACTCTTACGTGCCACTGGCACAAGGGCCGGTTGGGTGGTACTGGCAACGGCCACGCTCAAATGGTGTTTTTTCTGTGTCACCTGCACAGGAGTCAGTCCAGCGACACTAGCAACGACCTCGCTCGAATATTTTGTTCATGTGCCACCGGCACAAGTGCCAGTAAGGCGATGCTGGTAACGATCATGCTCAAATAGTGCTTTTTACATGCCACTGGCACGGAAGCCAGACAGCTGCTCTGGCAATGATCTTGCTCAGATGGTGCTGTTAGCGCTCCACTGGCATGGTGCCATTCATTGAATTTGGTTCAATTTCGATAGGAAAATGTGGAAGATAAATATCAACAAGATTAGTTTCAAAATTTCTAATTTATTTTATAATTATGAAAATATAAATTATTTTTGCACTTTACAATTTAATAAACTACAACATTATTAAATGTTGATAATGAGAAGGAAGTGTTGAAATGTAACGTTTAATTATGAAGCAAAAACATTAATTCTGTCTCTGTTATGAGCAGTTATACCAAAGTCATGGTGTCTCTGCTTGGATATATGTAACGAAATCTGTACAACATTTTCTTTCGTACAACTTGTGAAGAATTGTACGTTGGCCAGACAGGTAATGCACTATCAGAACGCTCGCGTGTGCATCGACAACAGATTAAAAACCCAGAGGTTCACCAAATACCACTGAGTAACCATCTGGCAACATGTGGTCGAAAAATTTTTATGATATTTCCATTTTATAAACTTTGCAACCTGAATGAAATTGAGAGAAAACGGTGAGATAAGGACTTTATTAAGAAATTCAAATCCAAGCTTAACAAACAATGATTAAATTAATCTTATTTGGGGTTTAAAAATCTTATCCCTATCACTAAAACACAAAAAATTTCTCAAATGTATCATTTCTAAAAATAAACATTGAAAAATGGTTTGACATCATCTCTAAAAATAGCCAAACACCTACTGCTGCTGTCCAAAGGAATGCATATATAAACTGTAGTTGACAGCCAGTCAACTACAGTTGAAACACTTCTGTCACATGGGATCTTGAAGATTGCTAGAAAGCAGGAAAGTATACTAGTCCTTAAATATTTAATATTCAATATTTCATTCATTCAATAAGACATTCAATACTTCATTTCAGTTTACTATATATTCCATACTCTATATCCCACATTAATTTTATAAGAATATGAATAAAATATAAAAAACAGCTGGAATTCTTTTGAATAATATATATATATATATATATATATATATAT
>NW_026305702.1:0-249 GCF_001194135.2 Octopus bimaculoides | reverse complement strand
ATATATGTATGTATATATGTATGTATACATGTATGTATATATGTATGTATGCACGCCATTATTCAGTTTGGTTTCAAGATTTCTTGCCGAGAGAGACTGAGCCGGTTTCTAACCTAGATCCAAAGTTCCTTCATTGGAAATTCAACAACATCAACAGTTTAATAAATGATTTATAAAGCATGTGGCATATTAGTAAAAATCTGTAAATGTACAACACCATCCAGATCTCTGAATACCTTATTTTTTCTA
>NW_026305701.1:0-259 GCF_001194135.2 Octopus bimaculoides | reverse complement strand
TTCGTTCGTTCATTCATTCTTTCGTTCGTTTGTTCGTACGTTCGTTCGTTTGCTCGCTCGTTCTACAGTTCGTTCTGTCCATCGTTCGTTCGTTTGTTCCTTCGTTAGGTTTGTATGTTCGATCGTACGTACGTTCGTTCGTTTGTTCGTTCTTTCGATCGTTCGTTCGTTTGTTCGTTCGCTCGTTCGTTCATTCATTCGTTAGTTCCTTCGTACGTTCGTTCGTTTGTTCGTTCGTACGTACGTTCTTACGTACGTA
>NW_026305700.1:0-492 GCF_001194135.2 Octopus bimaculoides | reverse complement strand
GTGTGTGTGTGTGTGTGTATAAATATGTATATATATGTATATATAAATATGTATATATGCATATACATATGTATATATATGTATATATATATATCTATATTTACATATATATGTGTATATATACATATACATATACGTATATGTAGGTATATGTATTTGGTCACCGTCTCCCACATGATCATATAATGCCCTTAGCGCCCCACCTCTATTTTATGTTTAAATAAATATTTTATATTTCATTAATCAATATAGACTATGAATCATTTGATATTTAATATAATATTATATGATTTGCATACAATAGTATAATAATATTATAATAAATTTATAGCGTCCCCCAATCTACTAACTTCAACCCAACGCCCTCTTTTTCTCTACCCCCTCCCCAGCACTGACCCCTTAGGCACCAGCACCCACCTGGACCGTCTCAACGCCTACCGGTGGGGGGACGGTAGCACCCACTTTGAAAACCAATGGTATATATATATATAT
>NW_026305699.1:0-326 GCF_001194135.2 Octopus bimaculoides | reverse complement strand
ATTAAGCTCTGCAGTAATTTTGGGAGCTGTACTTTTGTGATCCTTTCTAGGAATTCGCATAAGAGTCCGACGGTCCTTATCTGAAAGTTTTGGTTTTCTTTCGGAGTTTTGTTTCGACGAGGAAGTTTTTTCCCTCTTTCTCAAAGGCTGTCATTACTTTCGAGATAGTACTTCTTGATACACCAAACGTTTAGGCTATCGCCTGCCATACGAGGACCAACAACTTGGCCTCTTTGAAAGTCCGATAGATCTGTCATATTAATGAATTTCAGTTACCTTTTTTCTGATAATATCTGAAAAGAAACAGCAATTTTAGCAAAACATAT
>NW_026305698.1:0-531 GCF_001194135.2 Octopus bimaculoides | reverse complement strand
TCTCGAAAGTCGTATGTAAACAGCTGTTAACTCTGGCAAATATGTCAAACTGTTGATTAAAGGAGTACCACTTACATAAGGCCGTCCCCCATGCGTGCTACAAACCTGAGTGACGTATGGCGAGTGCCAGGCAGTCGTGGAGTCACTTGCCAGCACGCGTCCAACGCCGACTGCTGGCTGCTACCTTCATCGACTACCTTCATTCCACCATCTAGCTCACACTACTTGTTAAGTGTGAGATCGTAAATCTGACCTGGTTCTTAATAGCTTTCATACACCGAACATACGTTAGTTACTGTTCTGTTTGTTTACTTATTTATTTATTTGTTTTATGTAGCAACTGGTGAACAATGACGTTGGTTACGATGTGTCGTTGCACTTCTGACACAAAGTATAATAAGAGCATGTTTGCAACAGAAGACATCGTTACGCATTGGCTTTTCCCACCAACGTTTACATTTTTCGTTGATAAACATTAAGCGAAAAGGAGTGGCTGTGTGGTAAGTAGCTTGCTTACCAACCACATGGTTC
>NW_026305697.1:0-206 GCF_001194135.2 Octopus bimaculoides | reverse complement strand
TATATATATATGTATGTATATATATATATATGTGTGTGTGTGTGTGTGTAGTAACAGAAAAGGAGGAATTTTGATTATCCCCACGTGGTAAGTTGTAATATATATAAGAAATTAAAAAAGGAAAATACACACACTTTACATAATTTTAATATAAGTTTTAATATATCAACCGGTTTCGCTTTCGCTATTCATGATATTATGGTTTA
>NW_026305696.1:0-471 GCF_001194135.2 Octopus bimaculoides | reverse complement strand
ATATATATATATATATATATATATATACATATACATGCATACACCTATGTATATATATGTGTTTGTGCGTGTGTGTGTGTGCGCGCGTGTGTGTGTATCTTATCTATAACTCCAAGACAAAAGAAAAACTCACAACAAATCTATAGTTACTGTCAACAACAACAACAACAACAACAACAACACGGGCACCGACAACAGTTACGCGCACAGTCAGCAAGACTACAAGAAGAGAGATTCCTTACAAATGCCCCCACCCCACATATAACCATAAACATTAATCAACAACGAACACACAAACAACGTGAAATCGCTCCCGTTTTCTGTCGCTTCTAGATTTGTCACTTGTTTTCATTGAAACTTTTCGCGTTGAAACTTTTCTTGTGATTCTTTCTTTCTTTCTTCTCTTTTTCTTTCTTCATCTCTTTCTTTCTTCATCTCTTTCTTTCTTTCTTTCTTTCTTTCTTTCTTTCT
>NW_026305695.1:0-550 GCF_001194135.2 Octopus bimaculoides | reverse complement strand
ATATATATATATATAACTGATAATAATAAAATAGTTTATGTCACCCATACTCTCCATTTTTCTGGACATCTACCATTATCTTACTGACATCTGAGACATGTTCTTTTATGTAATAAAAGCGAATTTATAGCTACAGTAAAATAGGGGTAGGGAAGAGTATCTGACATTAATTAGTTTATCAGCAGCAGCTAAAGCTGAACTACCAATTCCTAGTCGTTTTAATTCTAAGTGGATGTAGAATACTAGCTGCGTTAGATCTTTTAATTGTGATAAGGAAAAAGATAAATGTAGCTATATTACCATATTTCGCCACCCCCCTCATTGCTATTCTCTTATGCAACTCAAAATTATAGTTAGGGTATTTTCTCCCTAAGTTTATTCTGCTGCCATTAGAGCAACTACCATGTAATTCTTTTATTCTCCTGTTATGATGAAAAATTTGATAAAAAATTATAATGGAATATCCAGTATTTTGAAAGCCTATTTGGTCTTATGCATCCTAGAAAGGCGGTGTATTAGAAATTGATGTAATGCTTGCATTGTTCGATTA
>NW_026305694.1:213-398 GCF_001194135.2 Octopus bimaculoides | reverse complement strand
TATATATACATACGTATTATCTATATGTATGTGTGTGTGTGTATTATACATACATATACATATATAGATGTACATATATTTATATATACATATGTGTGTTTGGGTAGGGGGGGTTTGAAGAAACAGACAGACAGATAGGTATGTAAATAGATAGATAGATAGATAGATAGATAGATAGATAGATA
>NW_026305694.1:0-203 GCF_001194135.2 Octopus bimaculoides | reverse complement strand
TAGATAGATAGATAGATAGATAGATAGATAGATAGATAGATACTTTAACATGTATCCGACTGCAACACGACGTGAACTATGAAGAACAGTACCAAAAGTCTGTGAACGTGTGTTATGTTGTGAGTTTGTGTGTGCGTTTGTGTGTGCGTGTCCGTGTATGTGTATGTGTATGTATACTTGTGTATACGTTTACCAGCCTGCTC
>NW_026305692.1:0-310 GCF_001194135.2 Octopus bimaculoides | reverse complement strand
TGAATATAAAATATGTGAGAAGAGAAAAGGGCTATTAATGAAATAAAATTAAAATTAAGAATGGCATTCATAGTTTACTGTCATTTCTTGCATGCGCACGTGTTCCTTTGCTTGAACATGGTAATTCCAACTTGTTCTTTTAGTAGATTACTACTATCTGTTTTAGTAAATTAAATAGTGGTCAGGAATTCTGGGAGTGGCTGTAGCTGTCGAATAACTAGCAGCAGTCATGATAATAACAATTGTAGTAGTAGTAGTAGTGGTAAAGTTGTTCCCCCAATGGTTTTAATAGAAATCGGGTTCTTCGATC
>NW_026305691.1:0-225 GCF_001194135.2 Octopus bimaculoides | reverse complement strand
ATACATACATACATACGTACGTACATAATACATACATACATACATACATATATAGTTACATACATATATATTTACATACATACATATATATTTATTTTCATTTATGCGCCCTTTTCAAGCCTAGTCAGGCTCATGGGCCCGGTTTCCCGGTTTCTATGACGTATGTCTCCACCCACCCCCTCGCTGGACGGGACGCCAGTCCATCGCAGCGTTACTCAAGAAACA
>NW_026305690.1:0-303 GCF_001194135.2 Octopus bimaculoides | reverse complement strand
TGGTGGTGCCCCAACATGACCCCAGTCGTGTGACTGAAAAAAATGAAAGATAAAAAATAATTATGTATACATATGTCTGTCTGTCTGTCTGTCTGTCTGTGTATGTGTATATATAAGTATGTATACATGTATGTGTATGTATATATATATATATATATATATATATATATATATATATATATATATATATATATATATATATATATATATATATATATGTATGTATATTAATATACGTATATATATATGGCTCTGTGGTTAGAGCGTCGAGCTTACGATCGTGAGGTTGTGAGTTCGATTCCC
>NW_026305689.1:0-262 GCF_001194135.2 Octopus bimaculoides | reverse complement strand
CAGACCAGGGCTGGTCTCTCTCATTGCGATAGACATAAGAATAACTGAATGGGTTCGAGAGAATTGATTGAATCTGGAGTAGACTCAGAAAGGATTGAATTTGACTTAGAATTATCGACTCTTGGTCTGTCATTAATAATCTGCAAGGTAATTGATTGCAAGGTGATTGATTGTACAGAGAGATATTACTTTGATGACCTTTTGAATACCAGGTCTGAAATCTGCTAGATTAAGACAGTTATATGGGATTTCTCTGAAGGGT
>NW_026305688.1:0-209 GCF_001194135.2 Octopus bimaculoides | reverse complement strand
CGAGGTCTCATTCATTCTTTTGTTGTCATACTATTACTATTAATATATATTCATTATATTAAGGGCTATTACAACAAGTAAACGCCTCACGCTTTAATGGAACTCTAAATTCAAGCTACTTCAATGATATATATATGCTGGTACTTGATAAATTCTTATAGAGATTTTATTCCTATATTATATTATATTATATTATATTATATTATATT
>NW_026305687.1:0-408 GCF_001194135.2 Octopus bimaculoides | reverse complement strand
ACCAGTATTCCTTTTTATTATGAGTGGCTATGGCTTCTACCATATTATGGAGTTTTATTTCTTTGTCCTTGAGATTATTCTGCCGGATTTCATTATAGAGTGTCTTAGCTACATCGTCATGTCTCATCGGTAGATAAACCATGATGACATTTTTAGATAACTGCTTATGATGTGGGTGATATCTTCAGTGTGAACTCCACAAAGTTTGCATCAGTTGTCACATTTTACAGCTTTTCCTGCATCTCTATCCCTTTTATGTATCAGGTACTTGGTTGATATTTCCTGTTCCTGGATTGCAAACGCATACCCCTTCAAAGTGAGAAGTAGTACTCCGGCTATTCGTCCATGATAAACTGCTTTGGTGATCGGTGTTACTATCATGTATGTATGTATGTATGTATGTATGTA
>NW_026305686.1:0-236 GCF_001194135.2 Octopus bimaculoides | reverse complement strand
GGTGTCTTTCGACTAAGGACGAATCAAATTAAGCTGGCGTGTGTGGAAGTAAAGCCTCACGGCAGAGACATAACAGGTGAAAGTCATAGGAAGGAATATAAGAGATGCTACACGGATGGTAGTCGAACCAAGACAGAGAGGTCACGCTTGGTGGAATAATGGTCACATGGAAGGAGAGGAGAGAGGTAGGGGCAGAGAGATTGAAGAATTAGGGAGGAATGAGAAAGAGAGAAAAA
>NW_026305685.1:603-719 GCF_001194135.2 Octopus bimaculoides | reverse complement strand
GAAGATGTTGATGATGAAGATGTTGATGATGAAGATGTTGATGATGAAGAGGTTGATGATGAAGAGGTTGATGATGAAGATGTTGATGATGAAGATGTTGATGATGAAGATGTTGA
>NW_026305685.1:204-374 GCF_001194135.2 Octopus bimaculoides | reverse complement strand
GATGATGAAGATGAACATGATGAAGATGAAGATGATGAAGATGAAGATGAAGAAGATGAAGATGAAGATGAAGATGATGAAGATGATGAAGATGAAGATGATGAAGATGATGAAGATGAAGAAGATGAAGATGAAGATGAAGATGAAGATGATGAAGATGAAGATGAGGA
>NW_026305685.1:0-170 GCF_001194135.2 Octopus bimaculoides | reverse complement strand
GATGATGAAGATGAAGATGAGGAAGATGAAGATGAAGATGATGAAGATGAGGAAGATGAAGATGAAGATGATGAAGAGGTTGATGATGAAGAGGTTGATGAAGATGATGAAGATGAAGATGATGAAGATGATGAAGATGATGAAGATGAAGATGATGAAGATGAAGATGA
>NW_026305684.1:0-683 GCF_001194135.2 Octopus bimaculoides | reverse complement strand
ATATTCGTATGTATATATGTTTATATGTTTTATATATAAGTATGTATGTATGTATTAGGGTGTGCGTTGGGGTATCTATTTAATAATTCTAGTAGTTATATTTTGTTTTTATTGGTAGGTTAATATTTTAGTAAGTTTAAGGTTTTATATTACAATGACACTACGATTTTTATAAGACTAAATCAATAGTAATACTTTAGTTTATTTCATAATATTATTTAATTTACGACTATTAGTATTATTATTTATTTATTATATATTAGAATTTAATATTTATTAATGTTTTATAAGATAATTATAGGCTTTTGTTCTTTTTATGTTTTTATGTTGTTAGTTATATAAATTTTGAATTTTTCATTCATTTATTTAAATATTATTATTTCATTCATGCTTTCGTATTCTATTCTCTATTTTAACGTAGTATTTTCGCGCGACCTCTTGTTTAAAGCGCTATAGCTATTAGATAACGTCTTAGTTTTTAGTTTGAATTACGGAAAAATTTGGATAAGTACTATTTTTTACTTTGCTAAAGATTTTCTACTATTTGAAAATAATATGTATTCTTGTTTTTTTATATTATTCATTTGGTTCTTTATAGATTATTTTTAATAGATTGTAGTGACATTTTATAGCAGACAACTGTTATATGTTCAATGTCCGGAGTTTTATCCACGCATGCGCAG
>NW_026305683.1:0-384 GCF_001194135.2 Octopus bimaculoides | reverse complement strand
AATGAATGTCAAGAAATTTTTGTGCAGTGTCACAAATCACAAACTGAAATGATTTTTTTTTGTACACTAGCTCACATCTTTCTTTGTCTCTCATAATATATACACCCACATGGATGTATATTAACAAAACAATGTATAAATAGTTGTTTTGACATTTATCAACATTACCTTTTTGTGCCAGTTTTCTCTTGTCTGCAAAGCAGGGAGAGATGATAAACCGGTTGGGATGATATTGAAAGTGCTTCATTTCAGTGTTGTTGTTCTGCTCTGAGTCAGGGAAGGTGCAGTAGACCTTTCAGGCATGACCACCCTGACCTTATATAAATCATGGTGTACTTAGCACCACTAGCGTGGATACAGTGTCTGCTGCCCAGGGTGGCTCTT
>NW_026305682.1:0-384 GCF_001194135.2 Octopus bimaculoides | reverse complement strand
TTTTTTTTTTTTTTGTATTATTTATAAGTTTTACTTCTATTTATTTCTTTTATTTTTAATTTTTCTTTCTATCAATACTCTTCTTTAATTATTCTGGGGATATTTTTCCTACTACTGGCTTTTAGACTCACTAAATTTACAAATGATGATATGGCAATTGTATAATCAGAAAGCAGGTCATTTGATATACGTCTTATTATCCTCCAGATTTCTATAGCATCAAAACTAAGTATATTGTCTTAGTTATGGCTTTGTACAGCAACAAACAATTCTTTCCTGTCTTTCTAGCTGTTCGCCTGTCTGACCGATTGTGTGAGTTGCGTGTCTCTGTCATTCAATCTCTCTCTCTCTCTCTATCTCTCTCTCTCTCTCTCTCTCTCTCTC
>NW_026305681.1:0-274 GCF_001194135.2 Octopus bimaculoides | reverse complement strand
GTACTGCATTACCTCTGGATACCCTTGTTGCTTATTTTGATTTTAATCACTTCATTTTGAAGTTGTATGGATAATATCGTACTACATTCAGGTGTCACAACTTAAGTACCATATTCATCTGAATCTATATATACATATGTGTGTGTGTGTGTGAGTGTGTGCTTGTGTGTGTGTATGTATACATACATAGATACATAGATATACACATACATAGATATATAGATATATACACACACACATACATACATACAAACATACATACATACATACATAC
>NW_026305680.1:0-345 GCF_001194135.2 Octopus bimaculoides | reverse complement strand
GGTGTTGGCGTTAGGAGTTTCATAGGTTTCAATGTCAGTGCCCGTGGGTGGCGTGTATTGTTGATGTCATACTATTTTTATTGTTCTTACTAATTGTATTGTTGTGGGTGTTTAGTCTGAAATCAATCCTCATGGACCCAAGATCAAAGTCATTTCATTCAATTTTTAAAATACTCAGAGATAACACATTATATGTTCGTATTTGAAATACAATATATAACTGTTGCATACACAGATACATACATACACACATATTCATATAAGTATGTATATGTATATATACATACATATAAAATCAAAATAAGCAACAAGCATATCCAAAGTTAATGCAGTACGATCGTTTCA
>NW_026305679.1:0-213 GCF_001194135.2 Octopus bimaculoides | reverse complement strand
GTTTTTATGTCTAGATGCATGCAAATGTATTTATGTGCTAAATTTTTGGATGTATGCATGCATGCATGTATGTATGTATGCACTATGTATGCATGTATTGTGTGTATGGTTGTATGCATGTATGAATATATGTATGTATATTGTATGTATGTGTATATATATGTATTTTCTTTTATTCTTTTATTTGTTTCAGTCATTTGACTGCGGCCATGC
>NW_026305678.1:0-255 GCF_001194135.2 Octopus bimaculoides | reverse complement strand
TGGCGATAGCAGTTTTGTATCTAATGGCGATAGGTAGTTTCACTACATATTCATTAGGAGTTCAATACACAACAGTCATATTCTCTCTTTCTCTCTGATCATCATCATCAGTTAGTGTTGGTCTTCCATGCTGGCATAGGCTGCATGATTTGACCTGTTCCAACAAATAGTAGGACAGATTTACTCCATTGTCTGCTTTGGCATGATTTCTTATTTCTTTATTGCCCACAAGGAGCTAAACATAGAAGGGACAAA
>NW_026305677.1:0-348 GCF_001194135.2 Octopus bimaculoides | reverse complement strand
GTGTATATGTATGTATATATATATGTGTGTATATGTATGTATATATATGTATGTATGTATATGCATATGTATATGTATTGTAATGATATTTAATAACGTGCTATTCCGATCCCCTGTTCGGAGTAATTTCGTTTCCTGAAGACCGGCAAAGCGTGAAAATTAATTAGTTGTGACTTATCATAGTAACGTGTCACTGTCAACAACAGAAATGTCACGTACTAACGCAGTCCGCGGGTAGGCGCACACACAAACATATTTACGACCGCGCACATGCGCGCATTCTTACACAGACACACACCCACACAAATGCAAATACTACATATGTTCATATATACATACAGATATATA
>NW_026305676.1:0-250 GCF_001194135.2 Octopus bimaculoides | reverse complement strand
TCTGTGCGTGTATCCATATATATATATATGCATACATACATATATAAATAAATATATATATATTTATGTATGTATGTATGTATGTACATTTATGCGTATAAGTATCTGTGACTTTGTGTTTCTCTCCCATCACCGATTGACAACCGGTGTTTTTTGTTTAAATCTTAGCGGTTCGACAAGAATATTCAATGAAAGACATGCACCACACGCACACACACACATATGTATGTATATATATACATGCATATAT
>NW_026305675.1:0-256 GCF_001194135.2 Octopus bimaculoides | reverse complement strand
GTAATACTTTTCTTCAACCCCTTTAATTCTTGATATCATTTCTATTCTGTATAAGTCGGACCTTTATATATACATATATACATTTTTCATATTTCATGTATTTAATATACTTCATATATTGACCTGTCTTACTTGCTCATCCTTACATTTACTTCTCTACTCACTCAAATTTAAACTTCTTGCGCATTACTCTATACGGAGAATATCTGATTCTCATATATGAACTATATGTGTGTGCGTATATTTATATATATAT
>NW_026305674.1:544-1664 GCF_001194135.2 Octopus bimaculoides | reverse complement strand
CTCCTGGGTTGATAAAATAAAGTACCAGTTAAATTAATGATTCTGCCAGCTCACCATTTGTGAATTTGTAAAATGAAAGATTTCATATTTTTCTCAGCACAGATACCCCCACCCCCACCCCACTGGCCAGTTTCTTGTTCACCTGCAATTTGCTCCCACTACTAATGGTTCTTCACCCCTGTTCAGAAACATCAGTCTAATTGCATTGCTTGTTGCCTCACAAACTGTAGTCTGGCAAATTCCATCATTGTTGACTTTTCCATTCAGGCTCAGAAAGTACCTGTAATACACTGATGTCTGTTCAGTTACCCATATTCCTACCCCTGCCCTTAAAAATATGCCTTCAGCTTTATCGAAAGACACTGTTATTACACCATTCACCAATGCCCCTAGGAAAAGATTTTTGAAGAATTTACCAACCTCAACTCTTTGCCTGCTCTGTGTACCACATGTGACATGCAGGAAATATTTCTCTGGTATTCATGCATCATATATTATACACATTCTTTTGCCTGTCTTGTGTACCACGTGTGATATGCAAGAAATATTTCCCTAGCATCTATGCATAAAAGATATAGGAACCTGACAGGCGTGAAGTGGATTCGATCCACTTCACGCCTGTCAGGTTCCTATATATATGACACATTCTTTTGCCTGTCTTGTGTACCACATGTGACATGCAAAAATATTTCCCTAGCATCCATGCATCACACATAATACACTTACCCCATATTTTTCAAGCTTACCCAGAATGTCTGAAACAAGGGCTAATTAAACGTCTGCATATAAACATGGATGCTTAGGACAAAATTATGAAAATGCTTTGAATAGGCAAAAGACTATTTGGCGCTCTGCTGTGTAACCAACATGTTACTAATTAACTCTGTTAAAATTGATTATAATGATGTTGATGATTGTTATTATGATGATGTTCTTGTTATCTCTCAACTTTTCTTGAGGGAAATTTTTTTAATTGCAAAAAAAAAAAAAAAAATTGTAAATAAAATTGATTAATATAAACCAAAGGAAAAAATTCTCTCGGTGTTATATTATTGGATAATCTATATATATTTATGTGTGTGTGTGTACACTTGCACATACACAAACACACACATGTATT
>NW_026305674.1:0-534 GCF_001194135.2 Octopus bimaculoides | reverse complement strand
CATACATAGATGCACTTACACATACACTCCCGCTTCCTCTCTTTCTCTGTTTCTCGCTCTCTCTTTCTCTCTCTCCACAAAACCCTTTTTATTTTTTTTAATGTAATTCTGTCTTTATTCTGGATTGAATCAAGAACATAACTCTTCAGGATGGATAATGAAAGGTAAAAATTGAACCCATGTTAGCTTGGAAGAAAGGAAAACAGATATAAAACATATGCATAGCATGAAATGGGAGAGGAGGGAATCTAGAGTTTAGCTGCATAGGGGATAACTCCTCATATGTTTCGTTTTTATTTAGACCTCTTCAGCAACACATAACCTAAACGTTTCTGCAGATCTTAGAATGATTAGAGGAGTATCTAATTAGAGGATTTTTGTGAATAGACCAACAGCATAATAAATTTACAGCATGACTAGGGACAAAAAGGAATCAAAGACACCCTGTGGGTATTCTTTTGGTTTATGATCCCAAAAGGAAAGGAGAAATTATCGTAAGAAATCAACATTAGAAAGAATTGAAACTTTTAGAAA
>NW_026305673.1:0-544 GCF_001194135.2 Octopus bimaculoides | reverse complement strand
GGTAAAAATGTTACATAAATCATTATGACTAATTTATCTTTCTCTTTAAAACAAATTATTTGTTAGAATATTGGTTAGTGTACTTATTATACTATGTAATTAATGTTTTAGAGGCTTAGCAGTTTGAAATGTACTATACGTCTCCTGCATTTACAAACATCTTGTAACTTTATTTATGAAACTATTTCAATGAGTAGTTCTCATATTTCTCACATTAGATCAGTACGTTGTATAATCTTGAACTTTGACGGTTGCACATTATTCAAAGTGTCTTTCGATGGGTATTTTGCTTATATTCCATTTAAAAAATTATATAACGTTCAATAAATATTGTCACATTTCAAATAACATTAAATCCCGAGAGCCACGCATAAATTGAAATAATATTCATTCGCTTTATCATGTTATAATAGGGTTCCCTTTCGTACAGAAAAAAAAATCATATGTGAAGGAATAATTGTGTTTGTTTGCGGGAGTGTGTCCTAGTGTTATAGCGTGTATATGTGCGAGTTGTGTTGCCTGTAATATTTAATGTATTTGACAG
>NW_026305672.1:0-204 GCF_001194135.2 Octopus bimaculoides | reverse complement strand
ACTGGCATGGGGGCCAGTCAGGTGGCACTGGCATTGACTAGGCTCAAATGATGCTTTTTACATGCCACCGGCATGGGTGCCAGTCAGGCGGCACTGGCATCAGCCACAACTATGATTTCACTTGACTCAAAAGGTCTTCTCAATTATGTATATGCATACATATGTGTGTGTGTGTGTGTGTGTGTGTGTGTGTATATATATATA
>NW_026305671.1:4184-4608 GCF_001194135.2 Octopus bimaculoides | reverse complement strand
ATATATATATATATATATATATATATATATATATGCATATACATTCATGTCTATGTGTTTGTGCATGTATGTATATGCATGTGCATACAGATATATATACAAACAAACGCGCTTGTGTCTATATCAGTGTTTGTGTCAGTGTGAGCGTGTGTATTTGCAGGTATGTATAAACCTAGGTGTGTATATGTGTGTGGGTGTATGGAAGTGTGTGCCTGTGTAAGATGGAAAATAAATCTGTTTTTTTTTAAGTTTGATATCGTCGACAACTCCACAATATTTTTCTGCCATCTGTTGTAGAAATGAAGGACTCTGTCATTCTGTGTCTTTCTCTCTCTCTTTTTTTCTCTCTCTCTCTTTTTCTCTCTCTCTTTTTCTCTCTCTCTTCTGATTAAATATCTTGTCTGCAATCAGTTACCCTCCCTCC
>NW_026305671.1:0-1020 GCF_001194135.2 Octopus bimaculoides | reverse complement strand
TAATTGTTTATTATTAACAACAAATTGGTCATCTTCATTTCTTACAGCTGTTCCAGTTAATACTCAATAATTTAATTAAATTTGCATTTATGTGACATGAGAATAATTTCCTCAGAAGAAGAAAGATGTACTTTTGGATGTTATTTGTGGGTTTATCAATTCATTTCAGTAGGTTAACACACCCTCTAATTAAACACACACACACACACACAAACACACACACGCACACACACAAACACACACACACACACACACACACACACACACACACACGCACACGCACACAAGGTTGGTCAAAAGTCACCTGACGGTAAATCAAAATCATTTAATTCCAAGATTTATGTTTGACAACTGAATGAATTTAATAAAAGCATCTAAGTGTGAAACATCATGAAAATTGTTCAAAATGAAGTCCTTCTTCAGCGACACTTTTCCATTCGTGTCAATACAGAATTACAAATAGTATTTATGGAAATTTGATTTACTGTCGGGTGGCTTTTGGGCAACCGTGTATTATGTATGTATGTATGTATGTATGTATATATATATACGCATGTTTGTGTGAATGCGTGTGTATTATATAATTGCCTTTAGCTTATCTCAGTAATGAGATTCATAGCAGAATTAGCTGCAAGTCTGAAATCCTAAAAGGATTTGGCCTAGCTGAGGCAATTTTGAACTCATTGGACAAGTGTATTTGGTTTCAATCATTTGCCAGCAACCATGCTGGATCACCGCCTTTAGTCGAACAAATCCCAAAACTTATTCTTTGTAAGCCTAACACTTATTCTATCGGTCTCTTTTGTCGAACCGCTAGATAACAGGGAACGTAAACACACAGCCATCGGTTGTCAAGCGATGATGAGGGAATGGACAAACACAGATACACACACACACACACACACACATATATATATGGTGAAGGCGCATGGCTCAGTGGTCAGAGCGTCGAGCTTAGCTTACGATCGTAAGGTTGTGAGTTCGAATCCCGGACCGGGCTGCACGTTGTGTTCTTGAGCA
>NW_026305670.1:0-201 GCF_001194135.2 Octopus bimaculoides | reverse complement strand
TCACATCTCGAAGATCTCCTTTCTCAGATCTCCATATTTATCAACCTTTTCTGTTTCTTTCATGGTAATATGTTAATCTTCTGTGACAGCTACATCGATTGTTTGTCCTTCTTTTGCTTGTCCTTCTTAAAGAATATTGTATTCGGCCTTCGATGCGCTGACTACTTGTCTGTCTGAAAATCAATGACCCAGAGGTTTTTT
>NW_026305669.1:0-611 GCF_001194135.2 Octopus bimaculoides | reverse complement strand
AGAGAGAGAGAGAGAGAGAGAGAGATTGACAGGGACAGGGAGAGAGAGAGAGAGAGGTGGACAAAGAAAGAATGAGAAATGTTTCTTATGGACAGTATTAAATTGTCCTTAGCAGTTTCTTTCTTACCTTCATTTTGCTAATATCCTGTCATTCTAGCGATGAGATGACAATCAGAATCTAGATTTTTTTTTCTTTTTATATAAAATGTAATCGATAGTTGTCAATAATTTCTATTGCTAGTGGTTTGCTTTGAAATATATTTGATACTCAACAACACGTAGTTAGATATAATTATTAACGTAATAATGATTGCTGTTAATGTATATGTAGGTTATGTAAAAGTACAGCATGGAGTAAATTACAGGTAAGCGGATGCTGTATTGCAGTTTCATTACCTGTTCAGATCACCTATACTTACTCTGCTAAACAAAGGAATGAGATGTTTACAATTCAACCGTTTTTAAATAAATTAATAAATTAATAACTAAGAGCAGGAGTGTGGTAAGTAGCTTGCTTACCAACAACATGGTTCCGGGTTCAGTCCCAATGCGTGACACCTCGGGCAAGTGTCTTCAACTATAGCCTCGGGCCGACCAAAGCCTTGTGAGTG
>NW_026305668.1:0-325 GCF_001194135.2 Octopus bimaculoides | reverse complement strand
CTTTGTCATTCATCATTTCGGGGTCGATAAATTAAGTACCAGTTGCGTACGGAGGTCGATCTAATCGACTGGTCCCTTCCCCATAAATTTCGGGCCTTGTGCTTAGAGTAGAAAAGAATATTTTTTGTGTGTGACTTTTGACATGTAATGCTTACACAGATGAACGTACGAAGAAGCACCTTTGTGGTTACTATGTCCGCTAGAACTATCAGCCAAGTTTTTCTCCTGATCAAAACATACTGTCTTAATGTAAGGAAGGACAATTTTTAATCTGATTGAAGGATAATCCTGCTACTGAATATATATATATATATATATATATATA
>NW_026305667.1:0-1152 GCF_001194135.2 Octopus bimaculoides | reverse complement strand
ATGAGTATGTTTGTGTCCAGTTAACTGAATATTTTGAGAGAATGATTTACTACAGACATCACATTGATATGGCCCTTTTCCTGTATGAATATGTTTGTGTTTAGAGAAGCTACTACTGTCAGAGAATGATTTACCACAGATGACACAGTGATATGGTTTCTCTCCTGTATGAGTACGTTTGTGCACAGTCACATGAGAACGGTTAGAGAATAATTTACCACAGATATCACAATGATATAGTTTCTCTCCAGTATGAATACGTTTATGTGCAGTTAAAATACCATTATTAGAGAATGATTTACCACAGACATCACAATTATAGGGTTTCTCTCCTGTATGAATACGTTTGTGTGCAATAACCTGAGCACTGCAAGAGAATGATTTGCCACAGATATCACAATGATATGGCTTCTCTCCTGTATGAGTACGTCTGTGTGTAGTTAAATGAGGGCTGTGAGAGAATGATTTGCCACAGATATCACAGTGATATGGTTTCTCCCCTGTATGAATACGTACGTGACTGGTTAAAGCACAAGTTTCAGAGAATGATTTACCACAAACATCACAATTATAGGGTTTCTCCCCTGCATGAGTACGTTTGTGTGCAATAACATGAGCTCTGCAAGAGAATGATTTACCGCAGATATCACAGTGATATGGTTTCTCTCCTGTATGAATACGTTTATGTATTGTTAAGGCACATCTTTGAGAGAACGATTTACCACAGATATCACAATGATATGGCTTCTCTCCTGTATGAGTACGTTTGTGCACAGTAACATTTATATTCCTAGTGAATGATTTACCACAGATATCACAATGATATGGTTTCTCTCCTGTATGAATACGTTTGTGCATAATTAGGTTATATTCTTTAAAAGGACTTTCTGAAGATATCAGTCATATGACCCTATCTCTTTTATCATGTGTTGAGAGGAAATCAATTATATAATTTTCTCACTCTCTTCTATTACTTTCTCTCTCAAATCCCAGTTTATATATTTTTCTTCCTCTTGTTCTTGTACTTTATATCTTACAAACACTTTTACTGCTCTATTTCTGTCCAGTGTTACCCTTCTTCAGCAACACTTCCATAAAGTAGATCCAACAGGCACCTCTTCTTGCGACTCCAGTAAGTGATGTTCATAAATT
>NW_026305666.1:0-564 GCF_001194135.2 Octopus bimaculoides | reverse complement strand
TATATATATATATATACATATGTTTATATATACATTATATATTTATATACATATATGTACACATATATATATATACATATGTATATACACACACAAACATACATATGTATGAGTCTACATATTTCCTCAAAAGCATATAGATTACGCACACTCATATGCACGTCTCAGTGGGTCTTGAATAAAGATGCGTATCTTAAACTGCATTATGCCATATGCGGAAAGCATGCAAGTATCAATGCAAGTTTATATTAAAGACCCTTTCTCTGTTCTTTTCCCACGTGACCGTGGTTCGGCCAAGCCTGTCTTTTCTTTCTTGGACGGCCTGTTCTTTCTTTCTTGCAACATCGTTATTCCTCCCTGTGCCCGTGAAATCTTGTATCCCGGATGTAAGGCCTTATTTCCATATACGCCACATATATTCGGTTACAGAAGGAATTATTGTACTGATTGTAACAAAGCTTCACTTCATTTTCCCTCAGCCAATCATAAATCATAGTAGAATTAATAATAGGTACCTTAAATTAGAGTACAATGTCCATTTCTAGGCAGTTGGTGTATATATGG
>NW_026305665.1:0-389 GCF_001194135.2 Octopus bimaculoides | reverse complement strand
TATATATATATACATATATTCTTACACATAGTTATATATATAGAAAGAAAAAAGATAATGATAGAGTGACAGGCAAACAGCTAGATAACCTGACAGACAGACGGACAAACAGACAAACACAAAGGAAAAGAGACTCACAGACAGACACAGAGGAATCATACTTGAGATTGAATGCCATAAATCAATAGAATCAACGTTGGCGCTATTAAAATCCCAAAATGGCCAACCATTATTAAATAACATTTTTTCGTTTCACCATATGCTTGATGGAATGGATGTCCGGAGTGGAATTGGTCCTGGAAATTGAAGACGCAAAATGGTAATGGAATAATAGACTGGCTTGAAGTTGTTGATGTTGTTGTTTATGATACTGTTTTTGTTTTTTTTAT
>NW_026305664.1:0-468 GCF_001194135.2 Octopus bimaculoides | reverse complement strand
ATATATATATATATATGTTTATATATATAGATATATAATGAGAGATAAGAATGAGTGCATATAGAGCTAAATAGCAAGATGTACAGACAGACAGACAGACAGACAGACAGACAGACAGACTGACTGACGGACAGATAGATAGAGAGATTGATTGAATGATGGAGAGAGAGAGAACATAGATATACACACATATGTATGTCTGTGTATTTGTGTGTACATAAATATATATATATATATATATATATATATATATATATAGAGAGAGAGAGAGAGAGAGAGAGAGAGAGAGAGAGACAGAGAGAGACAGACAGACAGAGAGAAAGAGAGAGGGATAAGTGTATATAGAACTAGCTAGGCTAGGTAGACAAATATATATAGAGACAGACAGACGGACAAATACGTGTGTGTGTATATAAGAGAGAACACAGACACACACACACACACACACACACACACACACACACACAC
>NW_026305662.1:3642-4330 GCF_001194135.2 Octopus bimaculoides | reverse complement strand
ATGTATATATATATACATATGTTGGCATGCATATTAATGTGCATGTGTACGCACCCATGTATCAACTGGTATGAGCTAATAGATTAAACTCTAGAAGAAGATAATCGATTCGAAAAAAAATGATTCATCGCAGAGATGTAGGTATGAACGATGGTGATGTGTTAGATAAAGAGATGGATGTAGTTATTTTTGAAATGTCTTACTTATGTTAACTCTTCCACTTATTTCATTTTCAAGGTGACTTACTAACTTTCATGCCTGAACACACCAACTGTTTTATATTGCCATTTAAAATTTATTAACATAACCAAGTACAGCAGTAATTCATGCGTGAAAAAGAACATTTATAATCCCGAACAGAGAAAGCGAAGATTCCGAAACAGTTGAAATATTTCATTCACAGTGATTTTTAAGGAAAGCCACTGTATTTGTTCATAACAATTTATTTTCCTTTGCCAGCAAATATATCATGATTGTTCTAGTTTTAATTTAACAGAGGTTGATTAAGAATATTCCCAAAATATTTCAAGTGCTGAGAATATGGAAGTCCTCAATATCCGAAACGTTTATTTCTTGTTAAACGGAATTGTTACTGTGTGCGTGAGGAGGTAGCTACGAAAATTAAAATTAGTTGGAGCTGAATCAAACTTATTATTACACACACATACATATATATGTGTGTATATAT
>NW_026305662.1:0-747 GCF_001194135.2 Octopus bimaculoides | reverse complement strand
ACACACACACACACACATATATTCGACGAGCTTTCAGTTTTCGTCTACCAAATCCACTCACAAGAGCTTTGGTCGGCGCGAGGCTTTTAGTAGAAGACATTTGCCGAAGGTGCCACACAGTGGGACTGAAGCCGGAACCATGTGGTTGGTAAGCAAGCTACTTACCATACAGCCACTTCTGCGCCTATATGCATATCATAAATGTAAGATATGTGTTTTATGCACTGGTGTAGGTTGGCACCGAAAACTGAGGTATTTACATGCATTGTTCCAAATATCTTGGAAAACATAATAGAAAATTTAAACTAAGAAGCAACTTAAAACAATAAATAAAAATGGAACAGCGAAGGTTCATTATTTTTCAACAACGATACGCCGCATTGTTTGTTCTATCATATACATATAAGACATTTTTAATAAACATTATGGAATATATTACATAAATATATAAAACGTGTCTAGAAATTGTAAATGAATTTAACAATACAGACACGAATTAACTGCGGAAATAGAGTGACGCGAATACTACCCGAAGTCATTTCCGTTGAATGATAGATACAGTGATACACTGATATATATGTATGTATGTATGTATGTATGTATGTATGTATGTATGTATGTATGTATGTGTGTATGTATGTATGTATGTGTGTGTGTATGTATGTGTGTATGCATGTGTATGTATGTGTGTGAATGTATGTATTTATGTATTTGTGTAGGTAGGTATGTATATATATATATATATAT
>NW_026305661.1:0-333 GCF_001194135.2 Octopus bimaculoides | reverse complement strand
TATATATACAAATATATATAATGCATATGCATACACACAGACACACGCACGCACACACCCATACATACACACTTTTCTGCCTCTTAGCCTCTATAAATTATCTCTGCTTTTATCTCTCTGATTTAGGACGAACGCCCGAAGCATTACGATACTTTAATCTTTTTGTACGAGAGTTTCAAAAGTAATTAAAAAAAGTAAATATTGGGTAAATGTTACCTTTATGTTGTACACTTGAATGTTTCTTAAACTTATATCAATATGTATATTCATATGTGTGTGTGTATTTACGTGCATAATATGCATATGTGTATGTGTATATATATATGCATATAC
>NW_026305660.1:0-281 GCF_001194135.2 Octopus bimaculoides | reverse complement strand
CCTTGTGTGGGTGACACATGAGGTTTTCCGAGCAGGATCGTTGCCGCTGCACCTGGACTAGCTCTTGTGCAGGTGACACATGAAATCTTTCGAGCGGGATCGTTGCCAGTGCCCCTGGACTGGCTCATGTGCGGGCGACGCCCCTGGGCCGACATCGTTGCCAGTGTCCCTGAACTGGCCCTTGTGTGGGTGACACATGAAATCTTTCAAGCAGGATCGTTTGCCAATGCTCATAGACTGGCTCATGTGCGGGAGACACATGAAATCTTTCAAGCAGGATC
>NW_026305659.1:0-532 GCF_001194135.2 Octopus bimaculoides | reverse complement strand
TCTTCACATGTTTGAACAATGGTTCCATGGTATGTTTTACATACCACCCTAAACTGTTTTCCCATGTTTTGATACAATGCTCGCAATTGATCGAACCTCTCCCATACTTTCTTCTGGACAAGTACAACTTGTCAGTGTCACTCATATTACTATTATTGTTATTATTATTATTATTATTATTATTATTATTATTATTATTATTATTATTATTATTATTATTATTATTATTATTGAGTGAGAGAGCAGTGCATTGCCATCAAAGTGACACTGGGGTAAAATATACCAAGCCCAGTATACCCATCATGACTACCCATCTGATAAGGGTATACCAGGCACATGCATCACAGCCATACGTACGCGACATAGTGATCTCATATCAAGATAAACAGCGCAGAATATTCTTCAGGTCGAGTAGCCCATCCCGCTCAAAAGGTTCCTGAATAAGGTTTGTTTAAGGATGTTGAGCAAAACACCCATGTTACCCAAAAGTGAATTATTCAAACCCCAAAGAATTCCTCTCAACACATGGCTA
>NW_026305658.1:13144-13575 GCF_001194135.2 Octopus bimaculoides | reverse complement strand
GTTAATAGATACCAGGGTAGCAAAGATCACGAAAAGACTGTGGTGTAACTGCTGTTTATGAGCTAGAAACTCCTTGTTATTTTGGGTACTTGAGTAAATATAAATCTAGTAAATGGAGTAAAACACATACGTTAACTGCATACTTTTATTTCCAACATATGTTTCGAAGATTACAAATTATACCTTCCATAGGAATAGGTGATGTTGATAAGAATGTAACTCTGAATACATACTACCATTGAACATGTGGCTGACTCAGTTTTGTGTTGGGAGCTGAGTGGTGGCAGTTGATGTGTGGGTCGATGTGAGGCAGTCAATGTTTGGGTCAATGTGTGGCAGCCAATGCGTGGGTCAGTGCAAAGCAGCTGATGTGTGGGTCAATGTGAGGTGGTCAGTGTTGGACAATTTCGTGTGTATATATATATATATAT
>NW_026305658.1:7499-12357 GCF_001194135.2 Octopus bimaculoides | reverse complement strand
ATATAAGGCGAGTTGGTGGAATTGTTAGCATGGTGACCTAAATGCTTAGCAGTATTTCGTATGCCTTTACGTTCTGAGTTCAAATTCTGCCGCGGTTGACTTTGCCTTTCATCCTCTCAGGGTCGACTAAATAAGTACCAGTTATACACTGATTTCGATGCAATCGACTTAATCTCTTTGTCTGTCCTTGTTTGTCCCCTGTGTGTTTAGCCCCCCCATGGGCAATAAAGAAATAAATATAAATATATGTGTGTGTGTTTGTCTGTGTTAGTCCATCTCCATGACGAGTAGTGCTGGTGTGTTTACGTCCCTGTAACTTAGCAGTCTGGGATAAAGAGACCGATAAAATAAGTACCCGGCTTTAAAGGAAAGGGAATAAGTGCTGGGGTCAATACATTTGACTAAAGTCTCTTCAAGGCGGGTTCCAACATGGCCACTGACTAATGATTGAAACAAGGGAGAGAGCTGTCCCGTGCAAGCCTGGGAATGTGGACATTAAATTATGATGTTAATGATGGTGGTGGTGGTGGTAGTGGTGGTGGTGGTGGTGATGATGATAATGATGGTGATGATGACGATGGTGTTGATGATGATGATGAGGATGATGATGGTGGTGGTGGTGATGATAATAATGATGGTGATGATGCTGATGGTGGTGGTGGTGATGTTGTTGTTGGTGGTGGTAGTGGTGGTGATGATGACGATGGTGTTGATGATGATGATGATGATAATGATGATGATGAGGATGATGGTGGTGGTGGTAGTGATGATAGTGGTTGTGTTGTTGGTGGTGGGGGTGATGATGATGATGGTGGTGGTGTTGTGGTCACCAACCCTTTCCCATTTTCTAATTAATTCCACAGGTCTTCAAAAGAATGGAACAAGTAGTTTTAATGATTCCCAATTTAGGTGGAAGGGACAAGCAATTTTGAGGAGAGCTGGGTAGGGGTCAGTATGTGACTAGCACTTTGTTGTGTTGACCCTGAAGGAATGAAAGGCAAACATTGGCCCACCCGAAGAAAGAAAAGGGAGAGAGAGAGAGAGAGAGAGAGAGAGAGAGAAAGTTAAGGGGAAGAGAAACAAAGGGAGAGAGAAGGGTACAGAGGGAGAGAGAGAGCAGGGAAGAAGAAGAAGAAGATGATGATGATAATGAAGAAGAAGAAGAAGAAGAAGAAGAAGAAGTAAGGACAAAAAAGTGAGGAAGAAGAAGAAAATGGAAGAAAAGGTAGATGAAGAAGAAGTGGTGGAAGAAGAAGAAGATGATGATGAAGAAGAAGAAAAAGAAGATGAAGAAGAAGAAAAGGAAGAAGTAGGGACAAAAAGTGAAGAAAAAGAAGAAAAAGTAGATGAAGAAGAAGTGGTGGAAGAAGAAGGAAAAGAAGATAATGAAGTAGAAGATGAAGGTGAAGAAGATGAAGAAAAAGCAGAAACAGGAGGAAGTAGAAGATGAAGAGGAAGCAGGAGAAGAAAAAGAATAATAATAATAAGTTACAACTGTAACCATCCCATCTTTTATTCAGACATAGTGTATCTAGGACTACATTATCTAATATGTTTCACCATATTGTTGTTTAGCCCTAGGTCATCCTGGTCCAGCAGACCTATGATCAAAGATATTCCAGAAGTGACCACCCTGTCTTTTATTCAGGCATAGTGTATCTAGGACTACATATTCCAATGTGTCCTTCCTCGTTGTTGTTGTTTAGCCCCAGGTCAGTCATGATCCAGTGGATTTATGACCAAAGGGGTTCCAGCTATGACCACCCTGCCTGAATAAAAACAATTCATGCATAATGTATCTAGGACTACATTATCTAACGTGTCAGTCCTTGCTGTTGTTTAACCCCAGATCGGTTCCTTATCCAGCGGATCTATGACCAAAGACATTCCGACTGTGACCATCCTGTGCAAGGATGTTATCCATTGTAATGTTGTTGCTGTGGTAGTGTGTTTTTTGGTGGTAGCAGTTAAAGTAGGAGTAGTAGTAGTGGTTATAGTATGTGTGGTAGTGTTTTAGCGTATGGTGAGGGTGATGATGGTTGTGGTAGTAGAGACTGTAGTTATAGTGGTGGTGGTAGTGGTAGTGGTGGTGGTGGTGGTAGTAGCATTGCCAGTGGGGTTTGTAGGGATTGACGGAGATAGTAATGATGATGATGATGGTAATGATGGCAAAGAGGATGATGGTGATTGTGGTGGTGGTGGTGGTGGTGGTGATAGTTGTGAGGTATTTATGGATGCTGCAGTGGTAGTGGTGATGATGGTAATGGTGATGGTAATGGTGGTGATGATAATGATGGTGATGATGAAGATGATGATGATCATCATGATGGTGATGAAGATGGTGGTGGCGGTGGTGATGATGATGATGATGATTTTGGTGGTGATGATGATGGTGATGATAATCATAGTGATGGTGGTGATGATGATGACTGACAATGACAACGATAATAGTGATGATGATGATGATGATGATGATGGAGGTGGTGTCGGTGGGGCTATTTCTATTGCTGCTAATGGTGGTGGTAGCGCTGTTGGATGAGCAAAGAAATATGCAGCACTTAAGGCGAGAGAGGAGGAGAGAGATAGGGAAGAGAGAAAGAAAGGAGAGAAAATAGAGAGAAAGACAGAGAGAAGGAAAGGGGGAGAAAATAGAGAGAGAGAGAGAGAGAGAGAGAGAGAGAGAGAGAGAGAGGTGTTGAACTTCTCACCCTCAGGCTCACCCTATCCATCACCTCCTCCCGCAACTCCTCACATTCTATCATCTCCTCCCGCCCCCCCTCTCCGCTCTTCTCACCTTCTCCTACCCCCCTCCTCCACCCACCGTTCTGTCTCATCCAATCAGAAACCTTCAATTTGCAGAGTTTCTAATCATTCCTTGATTTTGAAGTGGTGTTTGGGTGGTTGTAGTGGTGGTGGTGGTGCTCATGTTGATGGCGGCAGTGGTAGTGGTGTCGGTGATGGTGGCACTGGTGGTTGTATGGGTCCTGGTGTTAGCGGTGGTGCTGACGGCAGCTGCGGTAGCGTAGTAGTTGTTGTTCGTGTTGTTTGTAGTGCTGTTGTTAGTGGTGGTGGTGGTAGTAGTGGTTGTATTAGTGATAGTGGTGATGGTGGTAGTGGTTATGGCTATAGTGGTGTTGGTGGTGGTAAGGGTGGTTGTATTAGTGATAGTGGTGATGGTGGTAGTGGTTATGGCTATAGTGGTGTTGGTGGTGGTAGTATTAGTGATAGTGGTGATGGTGGTAGTGGTTATGGCTATAGTGGTGTTGGTGGTGGTAGGGGTGGTTGTATTAGTGATAGTGGTGATGGTGGTAGTGGTGTTGGTGGTGGTAGTGGTTATGTCTGTAGTGGTGTTGGTGACGGTGGTAGTGGTAGTGTGGTGGTGGTGGTAGTGGTGATGGCAGTAGAGGTGTTGGTGATAGTGGTAGTGATGGTGGTGGTAGTGGTGGTTGTATTAGTGGTGATGGTGGTAGAGATGGGGATAGTGGTAGTTGTGGTAGTGGTAGTGGTGATGGCAGTAGTTACGGACCCGGATTTTCCAGGGCCGCTGAGAGCGCACTGGATGGTGATGCTAATGATGGTGATAGTAATGGTAGTAGTAGTGGTGGTGGTGTTGCTGGTGGTTGCGGTAGTGTTGGTGCCAGCGGTGCTAGTGGTGCTGATAGTTGTTGTGGTAGTGTAGTAATTGTTGTACACAGTGTTATTATTAATGTTGATGGTGGTGGTGGTGGTGGTGGTAGTGGTGTTGTATTGGTGGTGATGGTTGTGGTAGTAGTGTGGGTGGTGCTGGTGATAACAGTTGTGGTTGTATTGGTAGTTGTTTTGGGTATTCCTATTGCAGTGGTACTGGTGGTAGTGGAGGTGGTACTGGTAGTAGTGGGTAGTTGTATGGGTGCTAGTGGCACTGGTAGTGATGCTGATGGCGGTGGTGTTATTGTAGTAGCAGTTCTTGTTCTTTGTAGAATTATTGTTAGTGGTGGTGGTAGTTGTAGTGGTCATAGTAGTTGTGTTGGTGGTAGTAGAGTGATGGTGGTAGTGGTGCTGATTGTAGTTGTGGTGGTACTGCTGGCATTAGTGCTGACAGTAATTGTATTGGTGGTAGTGTTGTTGGTGGTGGTTGTGATGGTAGTGGTAATAGTATTGGTGATGCTGGTAGTGGTGCAGATGGTGGTTCTATGATGGTATTGATGGTTGTGGTGGCAGTTTTGTTATTAATGGTGTTAGGTTGGTGGTGGTGGTAGTCACGCCAGTGGTGTTTATATTAGCGGTGGTGGCGGTGGTAGTGTTGATGTTAATTGGCGCTGGTGGTGGTATGGGTAGTAGTACTAGTGGTGGTTATATTGGTTGTTGTGGTGGTAGTGTTCTTGTTGGTGATGGTTGAGGTGATGGTAGTGTTGCTGTATGCAATGTTAAGGTGGTAGTAGTGGTGGTTTTTGAAATGAAGATGTTGGTGATAGCGGTGGTGCTGGAAACACTTGTTGTAGAGGTGGTCAAAGTAATGTTAATAGTTATAGTATTGGTAGTAGTAGTAGTAGTAGTGGTAGAAGTGGTGGTGATGGTGGTGGTGTTTTTTGTAGTATAGTAGGGGTACTAGTGTTGCAACTAGTGTTGATTCTAGTAGGGATGCTTGCAGCATAGGCAAAAGTATTGGTGGTTTGGTGGTGGGGATGGCGTTGGAGGTGTCATCGTGTTTTACTATCTCTATGTTTACCTCTCTCTCTCTCATATACATCCATACACACACACACACACATTCTTTCTTCCTTCCTTGTTCCTCTCTTTTTATATATATGTCTGTGTATATATACATACATACATATATATATATATTTATATATATATATATATATATATATATATA
>NW_026305658.1:7062-7256 GCF_001194135.2 Octopus bimaculoides | reverse complement strand
ATGTATGTATACATGTGTATATATATATATATATATATATATCATATATATCTATATATGTATGTATACATGTGTATATATATATATATATCATATATATCTATGTATACATGTGTATATATATATGTATGTATACATGTGTGTGTATATATATATATATATATATATATATATATATATATATATATATATAT
>NW_026305658.1:5399-7030 GCF_001194135.2 Octopus bimaculoides | reverse complement strand
ATATATATGTATGTATACATGTGTGTGTATATATATATATATATATATATATATATATATGAATACATATATATGTGTATATATATGTGCATATATATATATATATATATATATATATATGATATATATGTCTGCATATGTTTTGTGTGTGTGTGTGTGTGCCCCATTTTATACTCCCATTCTCTCCCCAGACTCACCCATGCTCTCTCTATCATTAATTCCCACCACTACCGCCACAACTGCCACCACCACCACCACCACCACCACACTATCAATTGACATCAAATGTTCCTGGCTTATGTCCAAAATTAAACTCTAATAGTTGGTCTGTGTTTGTTAAAATTATTATTGCCTGACGTACAGTAGTAGTAGTAGTGGTGGTGGCGGTCGTAGTAGTAGTAGTAGTTGCTGTTGTTGTTGTTGTTGTTGTTTTAGCCCTGGGTCAATTTTGATAAAGCTGACCTATTGATCAAAGGGTGTTCCAGTTGTAAACTTATTCTGCTTCATCTATTATTCAGACATGGTATATCTAGGACTACATCATCTAATGTGTCCACTCTTCTTACTGTTGTTCCGGTTGTTTAGCCCGAAGCCAGATTTCATGCCGTACACCTCTGATCAAAGGTGTTCCAGCTGTGACCATCCTGTTTTTTTTATTCAAGCATAGTGTACCTAGGACTACATTATCTTATGTGTCTTTCCTTTTTATTGCTGTTTAGCCCCAGGTCATACCTGGTCCAGCAGACCTATGATCAAAAATGTTCCAACTGTGACCATCCTGTCTTTTATTCAGGCATAGTGTATCGAGGACTACATTATCTAATGTTTCACCATGTTGTTGTTTAGCCCCAGGTCAATCTTGATCCAGCAGACTTATGATCAAAGATATTCCAGAAGTGACCACCCTGTCTTTTATTCAGGCATAGTGTATCTAGGACTACATTATCTAATGTGTTTCACCATATTGTTGTTTAGCCCTAGGTCATCCTGGTCCAGCAGACTTATGATCAAAGATATTCCAGAAGTGACCATCCTGTCTTTTATTCAGACATAGTGTACCTAGGACTACATTATCTAATGTGTCTTTCCTTTTTATTGTTGTTTAGCCCCAGGTCATACCTGGTCCAGCAGACCTATGATCAAAGATGTTCCAACTGTGACCATCCTGATTTTTTTTATTCAAACAACGTATATCAAAGGCTACATTATGTAAAATGTCCCTTGTTTGGCTCCAGCTCAGTCGTGTTCCAGCAGATATCTATCCAAAGTTGCTCCAGCAGTGATCATCCTGTCTTTTTCAGGTTGTCTAATGTGTCCTTCATCATCATCATCATCATCGTCGTTTAACGACCGCTTTCCATGCTAGCATGGGTTGGACGATTGACTAAGGACTGGTGGACCAGGAGGCGACACCAGGCTCCAATCTGATTTGGCAGAGTTTCTACAGCTGGATGCCCTTCCTAATGCCAACCACTCTGGGAGTGTAGTGGGTGCTTTTATGTGCCACCGGTACGAGGGCCAGTCAGGCAGTACTGGCGACGGCCACACTCGAAATGGTGTATTTTACGTGCCACCCACACAGGAGAACAGCAAAGAGATTTGAGAGAACTTTGACTGCTATTTGTAGAAGG
>NW_026305658.1:3776-4950 GCF_001194135.2 Octopus bimaculoides | reverse complement strand
TCTCTATACCTATGTGTGTGTTTTTGTGTCTGTATTTTTTTCTCCCCACCACCACTTGACAACTGGTGTTGGTGTGTTTATGTCCCCGTAATTTAACTGTTCACCAAAAGAGACCAATTAGAATAAGTACTAGGCTTACAAAGAATAAGTTCTGGGGTCAATTTCTTCAGCTAAAAATATCCTTTAATGTGGTGCTGCAGCATGGCCGCAGTCAAATGACTGAAACAAGTAAAAGCATAAAAGAATTAAAAAAGAATATGTGGGTCAATTTGCTCAGTTAAACCCTTCAAGATGATGCCCCAGCATGGCCACAGCTCAGTGACTGAGACAAGTAAAAGATAAACAACATTAATTGCTTCTGATTTATGCTTAAGGCCAACAATTTTGACAGAAGTGGTGGGTTAGTCAGTTGTATGAACCCTAATTTCTTGTCTGTTATTTTATTTCGTTGATGCCCAAAAGGGAGAAAATCAAAGTTGACTTTGGCAAGATTTGAACTCAGAACATAGTGAGCTTGAATAGTACCAGGCGTTGGCTCTCATGGTTTCTCAATCTTAGCTGATTGGAAGTGTTATCATGTACATTGTTTTGGTTTGATATATACGAGGGGTGTCTGAAAAGTTTTGAGCCTAACCTTAGAATCGGGGCTGCTATATAGTTGAAACAATTTTTTTTCTGGTAAGTACAGTCTTTTCGGGAGTATTCTTGCTCATTTTCATGATTCTGATATTTTAATTTTTTTTTGTTGCAAATGTTTGAATAAACAAGCTTCGAATTTACAAGTAAAAATGGAGAAAACTGAGTATCGTGCTGTCATAAAGTACCTTCATGTGAAAGGCATGACTCCATCAGAAAGCCATGAAGATATGGTGAGAACCTTAACAGACAATGCTCCTTCATATGCAACAGTCAAATGCTAGGTAATAATAATAATAATAATAATAACAATACCTATTGTCATAGGTGCCCTGGGAATGACAGCGAAATGGGCTGATTACTACCTAGCTCAGATACCAGGAAACCCCAAAATGGCTGAAGTTCAAAAGATAGTGCTCATGGGAACTGCCCATATCCTACGTAAAACACTGTCTATGTGATCTCAAATTGTAAAACAAACACATAATTTTCTTATGGTTTCTTAAACATTCTCTAGAACAACACTATGTACAAATCC
>NW_026305657.1:0-200 GCF_001194135.2 Octopus bimaculoides | reverse complement strand
ATATATATATATATATATATATGTATGTATGTATACAATGCATTTTTTCATTTATCATATATATATGTATGTGTGTATGTATATATATATATATATGTGTGTGTGTGCTTAAGTATATAAGTTTGTGTGTAATATAAATATTATATAATATGCATGAATACCAGATAAAACAAACCGGATAATGTATTATTATTATTATT
>NW_026305656.1:0-256 GCF_001194135.2 Octopus bimaculoides | reverse complement strand
CACGCAGTGGGACCGAACCCAGAACCATGTGGTTGGGAAGCAAGCTTCTTCGGTTATTATTTTTATTGTGTTCGTGTAACATTGTTCATTTTTTTCTGTCGTTGTTTTTGTATACATTCGCTGCTTTCTTCCAAGGAATCTAATGCTCATAGCTTAGTTTTTCCGTGGGGCTGGCCAGATTGGAGCAATCTCGAGTATAACCAGACGAAAGAAAACTCTGAATGACCTGTCCTTGTTTTCTTTGTATTGTCTATCT
>NW_026305655.1:0-413 GCF_001194135.2 Octopus bimaculoides | reverse complement strand
GTTGTTCTTTCCTTCCTGCGTTCGTTCTTTCATTCCTACGTTCGTTCTTTTGTTCCTACCTTCGTCCTTTCCTTGCTACGTTCGTTCTTTCCTTCCTACGTTCGTTCTTTTCCTTCCTACGTTCGTTCTTTCCTTTCTACGTTCATTCTTTCGTTCCAACGTTCGTACTTTCCTTCCGACGTTCGCTCTTTCCGTCCTACGTTCGTTCGATCGTTCGTTCCTACGTTCCTTCCTACGTTGTTATTTCCTTCCTACGATCGTTCTTTCCTTCCTACGTTCGTTCTTTCCCTCCTGCGTTCGTTTTTTCCTTCCTACGTTCGTTCGTTCGTTCCTACGTTCCTTCCTACGTTGTTCTTTCCTGCGTACGTTCGTTCGTTCGTTCCTACGTTCGTTCTTGCCTTCCTACGTTCGTT
>NW_026305654.1:1381-1895 GCF_001194135.2 Octopus bimaculoides | reverse complement strand
GTACTGACAAGTACTGCCCACATCCTTAGAGAAACCCTATCCATTTAAATATCTGTGCTGTATTACATGAAGATATTTCGCTACTTCCCCTCCCCAAGCTTTCAGTCATACTGTAACATCTCTTATCCTTCACTTGCCCCAAGACACTGGGTGTGTCTTAGCAAGTGACTGTAACAAACAGGCAGATAAAAAGTAAAAAATAATAATAATTAATTCGTTTTATTGGCCACAAGGGCTAATATCAATTAAAAACATATAAGGACAAAGACAGGACGAAGGTTACAAAAGGTTTTGTCCGAAAAGGTAGGAAAGTTTGTCTAAAGAGGAAGAAAACGGAGAAAGATATAACAAATAAATAGATAAATAAATAAGTAGAACTCCCAAAGGGGGAGGCGCTTCGAAAAGGGAAAGGTTACACGTGGAAAAACCCATAAAACCACGGGAGCCTGGTCAGAAAAAATAAGAAAGGGGTATAGAGCCCTTTCTCCTTTTACATTACCTTTTTTTTCCTACA
>NW_026305654.1:0-488 GCF_001194135.2 Octopus bimaculoides | reverse complement strand
ATCGCACTGCCCGCCTGACTGAGGGCGGTGAGAGCTTGGCGGCACTCGAGGTGCCAAGCGCCCTTTCTCAGTCTACGTTTGATCCAGGATTGCAGCTCTGTTAAGGAAACGAGCTGCGGAAAATCGCGTCTGACGAAAGTCGACCACACCTGTTCACCGTCCAGGAAGCGCCTGAGATGTCGTAGCCTGAGCGCATGTTTGCGCATCAGCAACCACGGCATGCCAAGGCCTCCGTTCAGCGGCTGTTGACAGCAGATGGAGCGCCTGACCAGTGGTACCTGACCCAATCCTTTCTGCTAAAGGTACAAAGCCTGAAATTTGGGGAGGGGACTAGTTGATTACAAGATCAACTCAGGACGTAAAGACAGATGAAATGCTGTTAAGCATTTTGCCCAGTATGCTAATGATTCTGTCAGCTCTCTGCCATTTTTTTAAAAACATATATTATCATCATCATCATCATCATCGTTTAACGTCCGCTTTCCATG
>NW_026305653.1:0-279 GCF_001194135.2 Octopus bimaculoides | reverse complement strand
ACTAACTACGCGGATTCTTATTATCTTATTTCATTTGATAAATAGATAAACTACGATTCAATGATGACAATGAAATTACTGATTAGTCATTCTTCTTGCAGCAATACTAGAACTCGTATCGTTAATTGTAGTATTGTAGTAACCCAGTACTGTAGAACTACTGCTTTGTCAACAGCGTAGTATGGAAATAGGATATGTTGGCATATTTCCTCTGTATTGATTCGCTTACGAGTTTCATTTTTGAATCTGTTGCTAATTGTTTGTTATCTTTTCTAGACT
>NW_026305652.1:0-223 GCF_001194135.2 Octopus bimaculoides | reverse complement strand
GCATGCATGTGCGAGTGTGTATGTGAGTGCATGTGTTTATGTGAGTGCCTTATAGGTATGGATCTGTATGTATGTATGCATGTTTGTACTTATGTATGTATGCATTTATGTATGTATGTATGTATCTATTTCTCTCTCTCTCTCTTTCTCTTTCTATCTCGCTCACTCTTATGCACACATACACAGACACACACACACACACACACATATATATATATATATA
>NW_026305651.1:0-468 GCF_001194135.2 Octopus bimaculoides | reverse complement strand
CTCGTGTTTTCTTTATGTCTTTCTCTGTTCCCTTCATTCTTTCATTCTCTCAACTCTCTCATTTTGTGTATCTGCATATGTATGTGCGCGCGCGCTGTATGTGTGTGCGTGCGTGCGGGCGTGCATACATGTGCGAACATGCCTTTATTTAGATACTCATATCAAATGATACTCATAAATACATAGCCGCACATGCATGCATGAATATTCATATCTGTGTATATATTCATTTACATACAAAAATATAAATATAAATATGTATGTATCGCTTTCTATGACTAAAAGTTGCCTAAAGCATTTATATATATGACATATTAATATACATGTAGGCATAGAACAACGTCACGTATATAAGCTTGGATGGATCCAAATCAGTTTGCATATATGCATTTTTATGGAACTGCCTCTGTTAGAAGTGATTATAACCCAATCTCACTCTGTGCACACTTACGCGCACACACAGATACA
>NW_026305650.1:0-201 GCF_001194135.2 Octopus bimaculoides | reverse complement strand
AGCAGTTTGATACCCCTGTAGTCATTTCTATCTAAAGCATCACCTTTACCCTTGTAGCAGTTGACTATAGTGTTGCTATGCCAGTCATTAGGTATGACTCCATCATGAACTACCTGGTTTACAATATGTGTGACTAGGCCATAACCCACAACACCAGAAGTTTGAAGCATCTCATCAATGATGCCTGATGGGCTGGGGGAT
>NW_026305649.1:0-500 GCF_001194135.2 Octopus bimaculoides | reverse complement strand
ATATATGTATATATATATATATATATAAAATAGTGGAATGTTCATAGGTCTACTGGATCAAGGGCGACCTGGTGTTAAATAACATGAGTAACTAATCTAATGAGCTGTGATGAAAAATAAATAATTAAATAACTAGATAAAGCTGAATGATAAACAAGATTAGTTTTCTTTTTTTATCTTCCCAGAATTTACCTACTCTAATAAATTATAGCTACAATGACTAAGTACAGTCAAACACCTGTCATAGGCTAACATAACTGGATTAGTATAACCTCTACACTAAACCGTCTTAAAAAGTCACACAGTATGTTTGCTTCTATTAGATACTGTATGGAAGAAGGGATAAAGCAATGGAGAAAATAATTTGTGATAATTAGTTCAGTCATTTCGCTTTCTGAGTTCAAATCCCATCAAAGTTGATGTCACTCTTCTTTTATTCCAGGTCAATAAAATGTTGTTGTTGGCACTCCGTCGCTTACGACGTCAAGGGTTCCAGTTGA
>NW_026305648.1:0-279 GCF_001194135.2 Octopus bimaculoides | reverse complement strand
CTCTCTCTCTCTCTCTCTCTCTCTCCCTCTTACGGCATAATGCTTGTCAGTATGGTTTCTGCGAAGCCAGTTCCACTAGTTATTTACTTTACTCTGTCGCCTACCATTCGGCGCTCACTTTAGAGAAATATGATTAAAGCAATGTTGTCGCCCTAGACATTAGCAGAGCTTTCGACCCCGTAATGCGAATCTCCTCTTTCTGTTCCATACTTTGTCGGTTCTGTTGAGCATCAAGGTTCGGTTTTGCTCCCAACTGACTTCTTCCTATATATACATATA
>NW_026305647.1:0-630 GCF_001194135.2 Octopus bimaculoides | reverse complement strand
GGCGGTGCTCCAGCATGGCCACAGTCACATGACTGAAACAAATAAAAGAAAAGATATATATATATATGTATGTATGTATAGATATATGTATGTATGTATATTTCTTTCTAGTAGGTTCGTTTGCAATGTATAATGAACTACTTTCTATCAATAATCCCGATGATGTGTTGTTAAAGTTTGCAGATGTAACGTGAACCGGTGAGCTTTGTAAGCCGATACCTAATGAAAGTTTCCATAATTAGAAGCGAAAATATATTTCTGTATGGCAATTAATGTCAGAGGGTATAATAATGAAAGAAATATGCATAATGTAAATATATATAGATACACATGCTTTAGATGGGTGGACGGGTGCATTATATATATATGGCATATAGATATATATGCGCGCGTGTGTATGTGTGTGTGTATACATGTATCGTTACTTGCTATATACATGTGTTTAATTGTGTGTTTATATGCATACATACATACACACACAGATGTATACACACATGTGAATGTGTGGGTGTGTTACTCTATGTCTGTGTTTGTCTCCAATCACCGCTTGGCAACTGGTGTTGCTGTGTTTGCGTCCCCGTAAACAGCAGTTCGGCATAAGAGATCGATAGAATATATATATATATATAT
>NW_026305646.1:0-200 GCF_001194135.2 Octopus bimaculoides | reverse complement strand
GTATGTATGTATGTACGCATGTATGTATGTACGCATGCATGTATGTATGTTTGTATGTATGCATGCATGCATGTATGTATGTATGTATAAATCTGTGTATATCTATGTGTAGACACATACATATATCTATGTGTATGTTTGGATGTACATGTGCGCATAGGCATAGTGTATTTATATTATATATATACATATATATATAT
>NW_026305645.1:0-202 GCF_001194135.2 Octopus bimaculoides | reverse complement strand
ACATCGTTGTTCTTCTGGGGATTTCATAGCGTTTATATGATGTGTTATGTTGTTATGGAATATTTTCATTAGCTGAAGATCTTATAAAGTTTCATAGCAATGATATATTCTTTGAACATATATGCATGCATGTGTGTGTGTATATATATATAGTATATATTATGTGTGTGTGTGTGTATATATATATATATATATATATATA
>NW_026305644.1:0-299 GCF_001194135.2 Octopus bimaculoides | reverse complement strand
TAACGGAAACTGACGGGAAATAAAGGAAAGTATTCACCCGCTGCTATCTCGTTGCTCTCCACCCGTTGCTATCTCGTTGCTCTCCACCCGCTACGTCCTTGCTCTCCACCCGCTGCTATCTCCTTGCTCTTCACCCGCTGCTACCTCCTTGCTCCACCTGCGACCGCCTTGCTCTCCACCCGCTGCTATCTCCTTGCTCTCCAGCCGCTGCTACCTCCTTACTCTCCACCTGCTACCGCCTTGCTCATTACTCGCTGCTATCTCCTTGCTCTCCACCTGCTACCGCCTTGCTCTCCACC
>NW_026305643.1:0-264 GCF_001194135.2 Octopus bimaculoides | reverse complement strand
CTATCTATCTATCTATCTATCTATCTATCTATTTTTTATTCTTTTATTCCTTTACTTGTTTCAGTCATTTGACTGCGACCATCGACGTATCTAAGAAATAGCAACGTGAATCGTCAATTGACATCTTTGTAGACAATTGTAGGGATGCTCATGCTGTTTCTTGGAGTTAGTTTATAAATATAAATACGTATGCGTGTCTAATATATATATATATATAATAATAATAATATTAGGGACAAAATCCAAATTACAGGTAAAAACTCA
>NW_026305642.1:0-270 GCF_001194135.2 Octopus bimaculoides | reverse complement strand
TTGACTTAATTGTGCCCCCTATCAGTATTTACAAAGGGAAGCGATCTTTCTCATCTTTGATCTGACGTGATACGCACGGACCTGGTTTCTAGGTATTTACCCGTCGTCAGCGCACGACCGGTGATTGTCATTATGTCACATAACGGTCGTTATGTCACATAAATGTTATGTTATGCCATGTTTTGTATTAAATATTAATAAGCTACACATGTGGTCCAATTGATTTGTTGATCGCAGGTTTTCACAATTTTTTAATTATTTAAATTATAT
>NW_026305641.1:1012-1906 GCF_001194135.2 Octopus bimaculoides | reverse complement strand
CGTTTCCACTAGTATTGGTTCGTGCTATGTGTAGTACCATCTAGTAAAGTTGAATTATTTTTCTGCTCCCATAGTCCCTCGAATGAGGAATTGTTGTTTTCCAAAACATAGTCCGTTATGGGTGATTTGTCTGATATTCCTTGGAGGAAATTATCCGGGTACCGTGTGCTGGTCCTGGGATGTGCATGTTTATTTTTTCTCTCTAGATTTACCTTAGAACAATGTTAAATAAAAGCAGATTGGTTGGTGCAAAAGAATTGTACTCTTACAGCAGTCTCTTTCAATCTAGAATAAAAAGTTGGCAGGTCAGCTTATTAGCCGTATAAGACAATTACTATAATCCAGATAGTTATTACTGCCTCTCCTATAACAGTCTCAAAACTTCTAGAATGAACCTTTTATGTTCCAAGCACATGTTTAATACGACGAAATATTTCAACAAATTTTTCAAGATTATTTCAAACGAAGGTTCTTTTAAGAACCATATATAACTGGATAATTTTGGTAGTGTTTCGTTTATTCCTGTGTCTGAAGCTTAAGATGTAATTGTTGGATCTTGCTTTGGAATTTCCTTCTGTGAGACCCACATATCTCTTGGATGAAACTATTATTAGCGTTCCGAGTTCGATTCCAGGCAGTGACCTGAATAATAATAATAATAATAATAATAATAATAATAATAATAATAATAATAATAATGACTGCGGCCATACTGGAGCACCGCCTTTGGTCGAACAAATCGACCCCAGGACTTATTCTTTGTAAGGCCTAGTACTTATTCTATCGGTCTCTCTTGCGGAAGCGCTAAGTTACGGAGACGTAAACACACCGACATCGGTGTCAAGCGATGTATGGGGGGGAGGGGGCAAACACACACATGCATATATATATACA
>NW_026305641.1:0-383 GCF_001194135.2 Octopus bimaculoides | reverse complement strand
CCACCACCACCACCACCAACTCTACCGCCTCAACTATCAACATTACTATAACCACCACAAAACTCGACAACCAACTTCAGTCAATAGCATCAGACTTGTTACATTCTCCCCACCCATGACCTCAACAAATCTAGGTCTACAAACTCTGTAAGGGGAGCCGATGTGAAGATTCAGCGGCTGCTACTGCTGCTACTACTACTACTACTACTGCTACTACTACTACTGTAAAGAGGCCAATCGTTCAATTATATCATGCGATCCCCCATATGCGGCATAGCAGGAGACGAAATTTCGTATTTCCACCTGAAACTATACGACAATTCGTGTCACACACCAGTTAGCACGTCACTTCTGGGAAAGTTGACAAGGCAAAGCATTTTCCG
>NW_026305640.1:0-522 GCF_001194135.2 Octopus bimaculoides | reverse complement strand
CATCACCGTCATACTGATATTGAATTCTTTGAAGAATGTCTTCAGAAAGCCCCTCCTTATATTTGTTCCAAAGTTGATTTGGATTTGACAATCCACAGTTCACCAGCATGATGGAGAAGAGGTTTCTCAGCTGCATAGGAGACTTGCACATTTGTGCCTCTGTCAGAGTGGGATCCCAGTGTGCATCATCTTCCAGAAGACCTCTGAGATGGTAAGCCTCGCGATATGTTTGACATACTGTGTTATCAACCGTTCGTAAGGCCGTAAATGATGTGGGTCCCTTGACATGGTGTAATAGAAGCCTTAGATAGTAGTACTCTGAGTAGTTGGGGTGGACAACATAGACTCTGCCAAGTGTATCTGTTTTCTTGATTCCTGGATATTGTGTGGGTGCACCAAGTGCACGTCTTTTCCATTTGTTTTGGTGCCAGGCATAGAATTATGGAACTTCATTGTATAGCAGTCTTGTAGTAAATTCATCATCCTGACAGAGCTTGTAGAACGCTGTGAGTGTGGTATTTT
>NW_026305639.1:0-414 GCF_001194135.2 Octopus bimaculoides | reverse complement strand
GTATGTCATTATTCAGTTTTACTTCAAGATTTCTTGCCAATAGAGAAAGAGTCAGTTTCTAACCTAGATACAAGGCTCCTTCATTAGAATTTCAACACTATGAACAGGGTATTTTTTGCATGCATGTATGTATACGTGCAGATTTGGATGTTTTGTTTTATGTATGTATTTTCAAGCATATAGTTGCGTATCTAGACATGCCCATATATACTTAAATGATAACCTTCTGGAAAGTTTTACAGATTATTACAGTTCCAGTAATGGCTTGAATCTGTAGTCTTCGAATCACCTTTCTCCTTTCTGGTTTTGAGAAGCCTAATTTCTGAAGATCGGTATTTAGGCAGTCTGTTATATATCCCAGGGCCCCAATAATTACAGGTATGTATGTATGTATGTATGTATGTATGTATGTAT
>NW_026305638.1:0-369 GCF_001194135.2 Octopus bimaculoides | reverse complement strand
TTGATTGATATCAATTTCTACCCTCATTAATAAATTATATATATATATATATATATAAAGTTATATATATACACACATATATATATATAAAGTTATATATATACACATATGTATATAGTTATATAGTCATATATATACATATATATAAATATATAGATAAACTTACTTGGAAATGAATGCATGGCATTCAATCATATAATAATACAAATAATATATATGTAATGATGTAGATATATGTATGTATATATATAACTATATACTGTAAATCCTTGAGTATAGTACGCCCTTGAGTATAATATGCAGGAGACTTTTCGTGCATCTGAATAAACATTGCAGGACAGCAAATAGAGACTCGGACATTGCTTAGAA
>NW_026305637.1:0-323 GCF_001194135.2 Octopus bimaculoides | reverse complement strand
GATGATGATGATGATGATGATGATGGTGATGATGATGATGATGCTGATGACGATGACGATGTTGATGGTCTTACTAGTGGCACTAGTGGTGGTGGTAATTGGCATTTGTATATTGGCAAGCTCTTCATCACGATCGTTCTCATTATTATCATCCTCATCATCAGCTGCAATTCTAGTGGTAGTAGTAGTTGTAGTAGTAAGGATACTAGTAGTAGCAACTACAACTATCCCATCATCATGATCATCGTCATCATTATTATTAGCAGTAGCAGTAATAGCAGCAGCAGCAACAGTAGTAGTAGTAGTAGTAGTAGTAGTAGTAG
>NW_026305636.1:0-281 GCF_001194135.2 Octopus bimaculoides | reverse complement strand
ATACATATATATATATATATATAAAAAATTATATATATATATATATATAGGACAGACTTCTTTCAGTTTCCGTCAATCAAATGCACTCACATAGCTTTGGTAAGGTCAGATCTATAGTAGAAGACACATGCCCAAGAGGCCACACAGTGGGACTCAGTCCGGAACCATGGGACTGGGAAGCAAGCTTTTTAGCACACACCACGCCTGCATCTACACATATATATATACATATACATATATATTGCATATACATACACACATACACACATATATATATATGC
>NW_026305635.1:0-697 GCF_001194135.2 Octopus bimaculoides | reverse complement strand
ATAATTTAGGTATCAATATACATTGATCACTCTCCTTTGCTTATTTATTTATTTATTTATTTTTTGCTTTGTTTTTTTTTTTAACACCCTATAGATTCCTTGTTTAGCAATATTTTCTTACTACATTACATATTAACCCTATCACATATCTATGTCTCACTTTATTTCTCAGTGTGTGTGTGTGTAGATTTTAGTCACAGTATATGAATTCAAGTAATCCGATAGTGCTTTACATGTATGTATGTATAAGTATGGTGATGCAAACAGGAAAAATAGAACTCAGAATGAGATATATATATATTTATAGCTTGATATTTTGATATTTTTAGCTTGATAAGTGCCAACGCATGAAATTCTCGGCCCTTGAGTCACTCTGTTGTTTCTGCAAAATATCTATATGATATATATATAGGTCACACCCATTTCAATAAACCTTTAGGGCAAATGTGTTCCGGTCAGCACCATCCGGTTCTTTAATCTGGAACTACATTATCCAAGCTATCATTTCATGAAACAGGATATAATCAGATGTTGTTAAGCTGTCTTCGCAAGTAGATCGAGTGACAACAGAAGCTCCCGCATTGGCTCTTTCCTATATATGTATTTAGTATAATTGCATAGTGGAGGCGCAATGGCCCAGTGGTTAGGGGGCAGCGGACTCGCGGTTTCGATTCCCAGACCGGGCGTTGTGAGTGTT
>NW_026305634.1:13442-16617 GCF_001194135.2 Octopus bimaculoides | reverse complement strand
TATATACACACAGGTTTGGCAAAGCAGAACAGAAAAATAGAACTCAAAATATGAATATATATATATACATTCTTTTTAATTAATATTTGGCAGACATAAAAGGAGTGCCTGGAGGCATGAGAGTCTTATGTGTAAGCACATATCAAGCAAAACACTAATTCAATAAACTCTCAGCCCTTGAGTAACTCCATTACTTCTGCCAAATATTAATAATATTGCAGTTATGATAGTGTTGATGATGATGATCATTGTGAAATTAAGCTGCTGTTCTTCTGACTGTGATATCAGAAACTCAAAATCTGTTGCAGTCATTTTATTTTGTCTGTGTGAGCATGGGCAATGTGCATTTCTTACCAGTAGCTTCATTTCGTCTAAGATGACACCTCATACTTCACATTTGACTGAATAGCAGAAGAGAATAAACCAGACATCCACTTGTAAAACTAGATGCATTAATTGAAGAATAATTTCATTATAATTCAAGGAGACTGCTGGTATACTGCATCACCAAGAATCAATGTAGTGGAAGAAAAATAATATGAGGTATATCACAGGAGATATTTAGTATTTTTGAGCAATCTTTCATTGGAGAATGAGTCAAGAATAGTTCTGTGTGAAATGCTCTCTCTCTATACACTCACACACACACACACATACCCTATTCATAGGGCAACTTGACATTCTGCTTATTCTTTTAAACTTTCATCTTTCACTAGACTAATTCGATGCTACATATGTAAATAACTAAATTTACAAACAAGAAAGGGAAAACATTCCAACATACTAACAGGAGGAAAGGTGGATGCAACTCCGTTTTAAAAAAATTTGTTTTGAAAATCAACATAGGTGCAGGCGTGGCTGTTTGGTAAGAAGGCACAGGGCTTCTTTTAGTTTCTATCTAACTAATCCACTCACATGACTTTGGTGAACCTGGGGTTATAGTAGAAGATATACATACATACAGGTTTTTGTCGTGTGATGTGGGTCGTTTTGATTTTTAATAATCGAGAATTTGTCAGAAGGCCTCCGTGAAAGCAAAACAACCCACATTACATGACCAAAATAGTGAAGTTTGCGGGGTAAGGGTCTAGTGTTTTGGGGATACATAAAAAGTGATGGTTCAAGAAATTTGGTTAAAATTGACGGTAACTTGAATAGTGCTAAATATATCCAGTTGCTGAAGGACAATCTGATACCAGACTTGGATGAAGGTGAGATTTTTCAACATGACAGAGTTTCATGCCACAGATTGTGTGCAACACAACAGAGTCTGGCTGATGAAGGTGTTACCATACTGGAAGATTGACCAGCTCAGAGCCCTGACATAAATATCATCAAGCAAAAGAGAAGAGTTTGTCAGAAGAATCCACGCAATCTTGAAGAGTTGTGGGAGCTCAGAGACAGAGAATGGCATGTGCATTGAAGCAGTGGCACGTTCCGTGCCAGTGGCATGTAAATAGCACCATTTGAGTGTGATCGTTACCAGCGTCGCCTTACTGGCACTTGTGGCGGTGGCACGTGTAAAGACATTCAAGCGAGATCGTTGCCAGTGCTGCTGAACTGGCTCCTGTGCAGTTGGTACGTAAAATACACCATTTTGAGCATGGCCGTTGCCAGTACCGCCTGACTGGGTCCTCGTGCCGGTGGCACTTAAAAGCACTCACTACACTCTCTGAGTGGTTGGCATTAGTGAAGGGCATCCAGCTGTAGAAACTCTGCCAGATCAGATTGGCGCCTGGTGTGGTCATCTGGTTTGCCAGTCCTCAGTCAAATCGTCCAACCCATGCTAGCATGGAAGGCAGACGTTAAACGATGATGATGATGATGATGATGAAGGTGTATTGGGTCATTCCATAAATAATGTGGGTTTTTTATACTTCTTTTATTTTTCAAAATTAAGATGAACAAAGTTCTTTTTTAATCTAAATAACAACTCCTTTTAACCGAAAATATACTCTGCTTTTATAGCAAGTTGATGCAGGTAGTTTATCCTGCACCACTCTGACTTTTAGTTCATGCAATTGAAAAAAACTGCATTATTTATGGGATGACCCAATATATATATTTGTGTGTGTATATGTATATATAAGCGCAGGAGTGGCTGTGTGATAAGTAGCTTGATTACCAACTTCATAGTTCTGAGTTCAGTCCCACTGCATAGCACCTTGAGCAAGTGTCTTCTACTATAGCCTTGGGCCAACCAAGGCCTTGTGAGTGGAAACTGAAAGAAGCCTGTTGTATATATGTATATATATATATATATGTATATATGTATGTGTGTGTGTATGTTTGTGTGTCTGTGTTTCTCCCCACCAACATCGCTTGACAACCAATGCTGGTGTGTTTACGTCCCTGTAACTTAGTGGTTCGGCAAAAGAGACCTATACAATAAGTACGAAGCTTACAAAGAATAAGTCCTGGGGTTGACTTGTTCAACTAAAGGCAGTGCTCCAGCATGGCTGAAGTCAAATGACTGAAACAAGTAAAAGAGTAAAAGAATATATATATATATATATATATATATATATACACACACACAGAGTTATTCAAAATGAATGAACCAATTTCATTTCGCAATATTTTAATAAGGAAAAGCATTTGAAAACTCCAGCTAAGTCACAAGTATTTACTCACAATCAACTTTTATTTCCTGTCTTACAAGTGTTCATTGTGGCCACCACCTGCAGCACGGGCAACATCAATGCAATAAGAGAATTCCTCCCAGACGCGTATCAGCATATCAAAAGCAAGTTCAATATGGAACTAAAGAATAAATTTGCTTTGCTTGATGCAATTCTAGAAGATATTGACATATTAGAGAAATGGAGAAACTTCGATAAAGCATTCAACCAGACAGCCAAAGAAGTACTCAGTGGATTAAGATATGCTGATATGCATTCTGTAGGAATTCTCTTATCGCATTGATGTTGCCCATGCTGCAGGTGGTGGCCACATTGAACACTTGTAAGACAGGAAATAAAAGTTGATTGTGAGTAAATACTTGTGACTTAGCTGGAGTTTTCTATTGCTTTTCCTTATTAAAATATTGCAAAATGAAATCAGTTCATTCTTTTTGAATAACCCTATATATGTATGTATATATATTATATATATATATATATGTATATATATATATATGTATATATACATATATGTATATATACATATATGTATA
>NW_026305634.1:6766-12079 GCF_001194135.2 Octopus bimaculoides | reverse complement strand
TATATATATATATATATATATATATATACACATACTTGGGAATGGATGTGTAGCATTCAATTAAATAATATATATATATATATATATATATATATATATATATATGGGTACAGAACGTCACCAACAGTAAATAACATGAGATATGAAAACAAATGAGTTAAATATGCAAACAATGAGAGAATAAATGGAAAACAGGACAAGTAACACAAAGAGCGATCCTTCATCAGTTGCTGGCTATGTATCTACACCTCATTTCAAACATTGAACTTGAAATGAGGGGCAGATAGACGGCCAACAACTGATGAAAGATCGATCTTTATGTTACTTGTCCTGTTTTCCATTTTTCTCTCGTGTTGCTTAGTGGCATTTCATCTGCCTTTAATTCTGAGATCAACTTCCACCAAGGTTTTTTTTGGGGGGGGGGGCAATAAAACAACTACCAGTCAAACACTGGGGGGGTCAATATAATTGACTCCCGCTCCCCACAAAATTCAGTCTTTGTACCTAGAATAGAAAAGGTGATTACTTTTAAGGCAACAGGCAGGCGGAATTGTTAGCCCATCAAACTAAATTCTTAGCAGCATTTCTCTCGTTTTTATGTTCCAAGTTGAAATACCGCCAAGGTTGACTTTGCCTTTCATCCTTTTGGGTCAATCAAATAAGTACCAATTAGGAAATTAAGTTCAATGTTATTGACTTGCCCAATCTCCTCAAAATTGCTGGCCTTACACCAAAATTAGAAATAATAATTATTATAATTATTAGAAGCAAATATTTATTTACTTCAGGAATTAAACTCAATTAATGCTTGGCATGTTATTATTACTCATTAGAAGTTTTTTTTTAACTTAAAGATTTTATTATCAACTTATGCAATTGCTGTTATGTTTCAGCATTTTTTTCTGATCTTTTTTCTAAAATCCATTTCTAAGATCTCTATTTTAAGTTGAGATGGTGCCAAAAACATTATTAGTTATATATCAGTTACATGTCAGTTTAGTTTAACGGATTTAACTGAACTCGTTTAATAAAATGAATAATTCAAGGAATGTAACAGCTTATAGGCTACTGCTTTACACACACACACACACACACACACACACACAGTTGTAGGTATGTGTGCATATATGTGCATGTATACATACATACATATATTTATATACATATATATATATATATGTGTGTGTGTGTATATATATATATATGTATATATATATATATATGTATATAAATGTGTATGTATCATCATCATCGTTTAATATCCGCTTTCCATGCTAGCATGGGTTGGACGATTTGACTGAGGACTGGTGAAACCGGATGGCTACACCAGGCTCCAATCTGATTTGGCAGAGTTTCTACAGTTGGATGCCCTTCCTAACGCCAACCACTCAGAGAGTGTAGTGGGTGCTTTTACGTGTCACCCGCACGAAGGCCAGTCAGGCGGTACTGGCAACGGCCACATGTGTGTGTGTGTGTGTGTGTGTGTGTGTGTGTGTGTATATGTAATAATATATGTATGTATATATGTATGTATACATGTATATATATATAAATAAATAAATGGAGTTAAACGCAGGTGTTGTTATATATATGGAAGTGCAATGGCCCAGTGGTTAGGGTAGCAGACTCACGGTCATGGGATCACGGTTTCAATTCCCAGACTGGGCGTTGTGAGTGTTTATTGAGTGAAAACACCTAAAGCTCCACGAGGCTCCTGCAGGGGGTGGTGGCGAACCCTGCTGTACTCATTCACCACAACTTTCTCTCACTCTTTCTTCCTGTTTCTGTTGTGCCTGTAATTCAAAAGGGCCAGCCTTTTGTCACACTCTGTGTCACACTGAATCTCCCCAAAACATATCCAAAATTATACTAAAATAACAGCATAAAGAGAGAAAATAAGGTTTCCCTGCCCTGAAGCAATATTTTGTACATTTCTTAAGGCACATACTCAACAGGACTCACACACACACACACACATTCTCATACAGCAATGATATACAACTTATACATAGGCGCAGGTGTGGCTGTGTGGTAAGTAGCTTGCTTACCAACCACATGGTTCCGGGTTCAGTCCCACTGTGGGGCACCTTGGGCAAGTGTCTTCTACAATAGCCTCGGGCCGACCAAAGCTTTCTGAGTGGATTTGGTAGACGGAAACTGAAAGAAGCCCGTCGTATATATCTATATGTATGTGTGTGTTTGTCCTCCCAACATCGCTTGACAACCGATGGTGGTGTGTTTACGTCCCCTTAACTTAGCGGTTCGGCAAAAGAGACCAATAGAATAAGTACTAGGCTTACAAAGAATAAGTTCTGGGGCCGATTTGCTCGACTAAAGGCGGTGCTCCAGCATGGCCACAGTCGAATGACTGAAACAAGTAAAGAGTAATAGAAGGAAAAAGAGAATGAGTTCCTTCATTGGTCAGAGTGGCTTAGTGGGCTGAAGTACAAACCTGGGAACAAAAGAACAACCCAGGTTCAAATCCTGCTGGAGACAGGATTTTGAAAAGCAGTAGGAGGACATATAGGTGTTGTACTCTTTCGCCCCAACTTTTTCTCACTCTTCCTGTTTCTTGACTAACGCTGTGATGGACTGGCGTCCTGTCCAGCTGGGGGGAACACATACGCCATAGAAACCGGGAAACCGGGCCCTTGAGCCTGGTTAGGCTTTAAAAGGACGCATAAATAAAAAAAAAGAAATATATATATATATGATGAAACAAAGTCACCACCTGCAAATTATCTGGAATTTGTCATTTCTCTCTAAAAGCATTTTCACAACAATTTCCCATTTAATTGTAATCTAAAGTATTCATTTTTCTGAAAGTTATAAGGAAACAAAATCAGTGGTGACAAGACACACACTTGTGTTGGTATGCCATTTGCGAGATATTAGTCCAATTTAACAGAATGACACGCATGCATTCCATAACACACAAATGTCACTAAATTATGATTAAAAATATAAAAGACATGGCTGTTACAGTTTCTTTCTTTCCTCCACCACTACCACCACCACTATGATTGAGACAATTTGTTTCTGTAAGAACTTAGTTTGACTAAAGCCTTTAATTTTGTTTAATATTTTCAGTTATTTCCTATGTGGACTGCCATTCTCTATGCTTACCATGCTCAAGTGAGTATTAACATCTAGTTGTTTTTGTTGCTATTTTCTTTCTTTTATAATGTGATTCTTCTTTTTCTTCTTCTTCCTCCTTTTCTTCTTCTTTTCTTTCTTCCTTTTCTTCTTTCCTCTTCTTCTTCTTCCTTTTCTTGTTCTTCTTCCTTTTCCTCTTCTTCCTTTTCTTCTTCTTCTTCCTTTCCTTTTCTTCTTCTTCTTCTCCCTCTCCTCCTCCTCCCTATTCTTCTTCATCACCATCATACATCTATCTATCTATCTCTCTATATATATATATATCTATATATATATATATATATATCTATATCTATATATATATATATATATATATATACATGATGAAAACATTTAATTGCCTTGTCACATTTAACTTTATGTTCAACCTTTCGAAGCCCATTGCAGCTGCTGCTGTTATACAATGACTGATGCTATCAAATTACCTTTGTAAACATAAATTATATTGTAAAGTGAGTCTACCCTCTCTTAAGCAACAACTGATAGCAATATTGTGTAAAGTCCACTACATGTAAGATTTCTAAATGCTGTTAACCCACTTTTGCTTTTCAACTCAGATCTCAGTTTTATATATATGTATATACACACACACACACACACACACACATACACACACTCACACAGACACACAGAGGGGTGCTGAAAAGTTCCTTGTTTTAGGTAACAGAAAATACAGGAGGATCAGTTAATTATGATTTTATTCAACATATTCCCTTCTCAGATTCACACACTTATTGCAGTGGTCCTTCAGTTTTTCTAAGCCCTGTGAAAGAACTCAAAAGATTAGGCCTCGAATCAGGCCTTTTGCAGTAGCCTTAAAGCCAGGAACTTTTCAGCCCCCCCCCCCTTGTCTGTGTGTGTGTGCATGCTTGTATGCATATATGCTTTGTTTGTGTGTTTGTGTGAATGAAAGTGTGTGTGTGTGTGTATATATTTATATATATATATAAGCATACAATACACACTTATACACACACACACATATACATTATTTATATACATATATATGTAAATATATATATACACCCACCATCGCTTGACAACCAATGTTAGAGTGTTTATGTCCCTGTAACGTAGCAGTTCAGCAAAGAGTTTGATAGATTATGTACTAGGCTTATAAAAAATAAGTCCTCAGGTTGATTTGTTCGACTTAAACCCCTTAAAGTAGTGCTCCAGCATGAGAGCTGTCAAATGGCTGAAACATGTAAAAGAATACATACATACATACATACATGCATACACAACCCTTTCTCACTTCTTTTGCCCAATCCTTAAGTTCTAGTCCTTTATCTAGTTCTAGCACACTTTATCTTACATGCTGCCTGTACTTTACTGTCAGGCTGATGACTGTACCATTGAAGGATGTGATAGTGACAGAGAAATGCATATTTTCCCATCTCTGCCCATATAACTCTTTCAGCAAATTCTCAACTTTCCTTACCATCCTTTCTCCACAATACTCATTCTTGACTTTTACCTTGAAACATGCTCACACTCACACACATACACACGCACACACACACTCTCTCTCTCTCTCTCTCTTTCTTTTTCCGTTGCAGACATCCACGCAGATGTGCACATACATGTATACAAGCACCTAAGTGTGTTTGGTTTCACTGTTTGTCTATCATATATAAGGCCAACAGCATTACATGTTACCTACGACAGTGGTTCTTAACCATTTTTTACCTATGGATCCCTTTGATTACAATTTTATTCTGGTGCACCCCCATAACAATTCAACGATTAAAAGCTAATTTTATAGATACTTCTTTCAAAATTCCTGTTTTGTTTTTCATTCATTCACTTGCATTGGTTCACAATAGAACTCTCTGAGAGAACATGTTTCGGTGGCCAGAAGCATGTTCAATTATGTAAAACATTAGAGAAAGAAACTTAGTTGTTTCTTGCAATACTCTCTTTTACTTGTTTCAGTCATTTGGCTGCGACCATGCTTGAGCACCGCCTATAGTCGAGCAAATCGACCCCAGGACTTATTCTTTGGAAGCCTAGTACATATTCTATCGGTCTCTTTTTGCCGAACCGCTAAGTTACGGGGACGCAAACACACCAGCATCGGTTGTCAAGCGATGTTGGGGGGACAAACACAGACACAGAAACACATACACACATGCATATATATATATATATATATATATA
>NW_026305634.1:4656-6071 GCF_001194135.2 Octopus bimaculoides | reverse complement strand
TTAAAATCAATTTATAAAAAATTAAAATTAAATTGAGCTTTATAGATTAAAATATATATAAAATATATAGTTTTAGGGAAAATAACCAAGTTTCATCGATGAGTTCTTGAAACTTGGTTATTTTCCTTAAAACTATATATTTTATATATATATATATATATACAAACATACATACATACACAAACATGTATTCACACACAGATTTATGTATGTAGGTTTATATATATATAAAAATTTAAGTCACACTATATGAATTCAAATAATCTGGTAGTACTCATTAAAAAAAGCTCCTGAATGTATTCATTGTACAATATATATAGTAATATACAAGGGGAAAGGATAAGGAGTTTATAAAAGTCATAAATGACAACGAAATATATATATATACATATATTTATATGAATGTATAATTTTCTTTTTCTAGCTTCCTGCTCATTTACAGGTACGGCTGCAAGCTTGCCAAAACTGGGAACCACCACTCCAGACCAAAGAACAGGCATCTGCCAGCATCTCCATCCTGATGAACTGGCTGAAGAGGATCCAATTCAAACTTGGGCAAACAGAGGTCCAGTCAGCTGCTGCCACACAGTTCTATACTGTTTAGAACACAACACACAACACATGTATTTCGTAGTAGGCTGTGACTCATTGTTGTGTACCCCTAAATAGCTAATACCCCTAAATAGTATATGTAGATAATCATTCCATCAGGAAACAAGTGGCAGTAGAGAAGATGGTGAGAGTTTAGGATAGGGGCATGTTTAAACATATTGCTCTTGATATGGTTTCTGTTGAGATATTCTTATTTATTGTTAATTGTTACGAGCCGCCTTCTGTTAGTGTTAATGCAAGTATATTTTGATTTCTGAGAAATTCTCAGGATTAGAAAGAGAATTGAAAAAAAAAAAATGCAGTTAACCCTTTAGCATTTAAAGTATTCATATCTAACACAAATATTCTTCTTGATTTATGTTCAAATGGGCCAGATCCAGCCTTTCACACCTACTCTATGATGTCATTCTAAAAACAAACACTGAAATCATTGAAATCTTAAAGCTACGAGATAATGCATGATTAATTCAAGGACAATATGAATATATAAGCATTATATTTGACAGAGTAATCTAAATGCTGAAGGGTTATTAAAGAATATTGTATTATTGAATTTTTTTTTGGAAGGGACTCAGTGGTTAATGGGTTTGGGTCCACAGAGTCTCTACAGCTGGTTGTTTCAAACTGTTGGTGTTGTTCCACACCCCTTGATGAGGGGCAAGACTCTCTCTCTCTCATCATTCACTTTACACATCTCATTCAACCTTAGGCTGTATAATAACCACTTTATAACTCCCACTTTATAACTGAGTGGTTGATGTTAGCAAGCATGTTTAACTAAAAAAAAAAAAAAAAAAAAAAAA
>NW_026305634.1:0-4646 GCF_001194135.2 Octopus bimaculoides | reverse complement strand
GGAAAAATGAATGAAAGGAAACAGAAATGTTAATAATAATAATAATAATAATAATAATAATAACAATCATAATGCTTATCTGAATTCTTACTTCCAAAACTGATGCATATATATTCCCCCTTTAATTATTTTTTGCAGGAATTAATAAGATGCTGATGTTTTTTTTTCTTTTTTGGCTTTTTTAAATTACTTTGAACGTGACTGTATTTATTCCTTCAGTAGCTGTGTTAAAACTAGCCTTTAATTATATTTCAGCATTTTATAATTCATATATATATATATCTATATATCCATATATATATATATCTGTAAAGAATGTAATGAGCACAAAAAAAGACAACACAGATGGGATGAGTTTTAGTAAGCATTGTATTAGTTTACCACTTTAAAAAAAGAGAAAGGAAAGTTTTGACGTTTCGAAAGCAAGTCTTTCATCAGAATATCTTTCCATGAACTTGAGTGACCATTAGTCCATAAATAATGAAAAGTGATACTCAAAAATGTAGAAACCGCTTTACTTCATGGCACATCAGTATATCTTCATTTCGGATTATCATTTATGTATTTATTTGTTTTTTGGTGTTGTTGACTTAATCATCAGACCATAGACTATTGTAAGTTAAATGAAAAAAGGAAAAAAAAAACTCCATTCAATCTAATTGATCATGGGTTGTGATTTTTTAGGGATATTGTTTTTATTTTATTTTTTGTTGCTCTTATTATATTCAGTAAAACAAACTTCCTTATGGAATTTAATTATATCTGTAAAATTAGGGGGTGGGGTAAAAATATTTAATTTTTACATCTGCACAAATATCTCTACACATAAATATTGAAAAAAAAACTATTTAATTGAAAAAAAGGATTGTCCAAAGTAAAATATAAAAAGCACTTTGTACACACACACACACACACACACGCACACACATAGATCAAAAGGGAGAAAGGTGGTGATAGATATTAGATATATCTTCATTCTTTGTCTCACGGCATATGGCAGAAACTCTGAGTAGTAAATCAGTGCCAGTTGTTTCGAAATATATATGTATATATAAATAAATGTAAATGATTGTATGATTATTAAATTTGTGTTTCACTTACTGCACTGGATGGGCATTCATCAGATGACTAATCAACAAAGAACTTTTGCATTACCTTGCATAAGTTCTTTGTTAATATGCCAATTAACAAATGCCTCTCCAGTGAGAAACTTGAAGTAATGAAATATAGTCAACTCTCACAATAACATTTACTATACTAGACATACACGTGTGCATACACAACACAAATATATACAGAAAATCAACAGATGAGATCCAGAGATTCTCAATATAGAAAACACTTAGTAAAGCCCAAATGATCTGAACTTATACTCCGAAATCTTTACTGAGGACCAAGTCGACAGGGTAAAGAGTGGCTATAAGAGGAATCCAGGTGAGCAGATATGGAGACAATTATGTGAATAAACAAATAAAACTGTTTGTGTTTGATATACAAAATATATATATATATATACATGTATATATATTTTGTATATCAAACCCAAGCAGTTTTATTTGTTTATTTGCATCATTGTCTCCCCTACCTCTCCCTCTCTCTTATATATATATATATGCATATACACATACATGATCAGAGACCAAAGACACTGGTGGAAGACTGCTTCTGCAAGATTTGTATGATTTAGTAAAATTAAATAAAAAGTGTACAGAGGACTCACTGTGAGAGTGGAAAATTCAAAGGCAAACAATAACTGCTGTGTACTGTGCATGTGTACTGACATCACTCCTTTACTCATGTGAGACATGGACCCTTTATAAAATTCATGTAAGGGTCCTTGAATGCTTTCAGCAGAGATGTCTGAGACACATTCTGAATGTTGGCTGGACCTTAAAAACTCCAGACACACAGGTCCTGAGGAAATCTGATATCTTGAGTATTGAGGTGATGGTGCACAAGCACCGGTTACGTTGGAATGGACACCTTATTAGAATGAAGGATAACAGGATCCCTAAACAGATGCTATATGGGAAACTTGTTAGTGGAAAGAGACCCTGGCAGAAACTGAGGCTGCAATTTAAGGACTGTGTCAAGTCCTCATTAAAGGCTTGTGATATGCCTATCATCACCACAGATGGAGGAAGCAGGTTAAGGAGAGGGATGACACTTTTGAGAGAACATATATTCTGCATGAAGAATTTAAGGGTGCCTCTCGAAATCACACTACTACTGTAGTGAATGGGGAAAGCTTGGTTTGCAATGTTTGCAGTCATGTATGCTTGTCAAGACCAGGGCTCATTAGCCACCAACGGAGCTGTAAATGCAAAATATAAGTTATTCCTAGAACGCACAATGTTCCTAAAGGTCAGCAATGGTCTTCCTCGGTCACGAGTGGACGGCTATCATGTATATATTTACATATGTGGATTTGGATATGTATTTGTTGGTGTAAGAGACATATGGGCATATTAGACATACAGTTTCAGTAGCACATACTATTCAGGACAAAGAAAGATTTCTAGTTTATGAAAGCATGTAATTTTTAAAACAACTTCATGTATAGGACCTAGGATGACTTTTTGAGACAACATATTTTATAGTGTGTCTTATATGCCATCAAATATGATATGAAATGATATGTATATATGTGTGTGTGTATATATATATATATATATATATATATATATAATAATACAAATGATATATAAGCATATGCATGTATACATACATATATGTACATACCTACATCTACATGTATATATAGATGCATATCCGGGTACAGGACGTTAGAAAAATGAACGGGGACATAAAAACAAAACGGACTTTGTTTACAGACAACAGAACGAACACACACACACACACACACACACACACACACACATATATATATATATGAAGAAAGGAGTTGACAAAGCTATAAATGATTATCTTATGAACCTCATTAGCTTACAGCTGTTTCTGCTGTAATATGCAGGCTCTGATGAAGCTATATGTTACTCAGGCACTCAAGTATAAGTCCATTGCATCTTTTAGCAGAAACAGATGTAAGCTACGGAAGTCCATAAGATAATCATTTGTTCCTTTGACATCTCTTTTTCTTATTATCACTCAATACTCAGCCAATGCTTCATTCTGAAACATATGTATATTGAGCTCTACACCAGGTTATTGGTTTTGCAATGCCTAAGCGAACTATGTGTGTGTGGGGGTATATATATATATATATATATAAGGTTGAAGAGGGTATTGGATTTAACCAAACCCAGGAGGATACAGGTAATACCGAGTAAGTGCTGTATACCGACTAGTTTGCCCCGGTCGTTGTATGAACAGGATTGGGTATTATAAGTCGTGTATTAGCGTGTGTATATGTAAATATATAAAAACAAAAAGATAAAGAGAGCAAAGGTAAGGTTGGAGAAGTATTTTATGGATAGACTCTATCCATAAAATACTTCTCCGACCTTACCTTTGCTCTCTTTATCTTTTTGTTTTTATATATTTACATGTATATATATATATATATAAGTTCAAAAAAGGAAAAAGACAAGAAAACAACAACAAAAAACAACGTGAGGACGTGATACAGATTATGTTAATAGACACTCAGGAAAGGAAAGAGAGAGAGTATGATGTTTCGAGCGAAGCTCTTCGTCGGAAACAATATATATATATATATATATATATACATATACACACACACACACACACACACATATATATATACACACGCACACACACACATATATATACACATACATACACACACACATATATATATGTATGTATGTTTATGTGAGGGTGCAGGGCCTAGTGGTTAGGGTATTGCAGTCATGATCTAGCCATTGTGATTTCGATTCCCAGACTGAGTGGTGCATAGTGTTCTCGAGCAGAACGCTTAATCTCGCATTGCTTTGTGATCACTTCGACACCTGACATGTGGTACACATCGATTTGATGGTGACCTGCTGATGTGTGGCACATACATTTGACCCCTATAAACAAATCATTTGTACAGATCATTTGGAATGCCCATGCATCGTCTTCAATGGGAGAGCCCATCATATATATATATATATATATATATGTGTGTGTGTGTGTGTGTATATATAAAAGAGACCACTAAGTGGACTGGTAATGTGCTAGAAGAAGATCACTTAAAAGTTCTCAAAGTAAAATTCAGCGAAGCAAAAACAGGCGGGCGCAAATTTTTACCCTATTATGTTAATTATATATATGTATATATATATGTGTGTGTGTGTGTGTGTGTATATATATATATATGATGCAGTTGTTAAAAGGATTCAAAAATTGGAAAGTTTTCCGAAAATACTTAAATCACAAGACAGTAAAGCTGTAATTCATAAAATATTTTTGGAAATAAACAAATTGGTTTTACTCTGGTTATTTGTGGAACATTTCGCTTCTTTTTTTAAATTTTTTTTATTTCTCCTTTGCTAATTATCTTTTGAGAACAGTGTTTCATATAAAAACAGATGTTTTACCACTTTTAATACATCACAAGAACACTGATGCATGCATGCATGTGTGTATTTGTATGTGAGGGAGAAGGAAGTATATGTGTATATGTAGGCATGTGTGTGTATGTATGCATATGCATGTGTTTGTGTACATATATATATGTA
>NW_026305633.1:0-432 GCF_001194135.2 Octopus bimaculoides | reverse complement strand
TATATATTGTATATATGTGTATATATATTATATATATGTGTATATATATGTATATTGTATATATGTGTATATATGTGTATATATATATTGTATATATTTGTGCATATATATATATATATGTATATATGTGTATATATATATTGTATATATGTGTGCATATATATGTGTATATGCGTGTATACGTGTGTGTGCATATGTATGTGTATATGTGTATATATATATGTATATATCCATATATGTGTATATATATGTGTATATGCATTTATGTGTGTATATACATATATGTGTGTGTGTGCATATATATGTGTTTATGTCACGGAGAGGGTCATAGCCCAACTAATTCAGAAGAAAGTCAGTGTAGATGAGATGCAGTTTGGTTTCGTGCCAGGGAAAAGCACCACTGATGCTTTATTTCTGGTAAAACAGCTGCAG
>NW_026305632.1:0-675 GCF_001194135.2 Octopus bimaculoides | reverse complement strand
AACCTTCATACATAACACTACTGGATTGTAGATTTCTTGATGGAAGTAACAATATTGAGAAGCACATTTGTATCTGTAGGCTTTCAATTGCTGAATTATTTTCTATTTTTCTGTCAACCTGAAGAGAGGGACAGCAGAAGTCTTGAAGTTTTTACGTAACCGTATACAAGAACCTGTGTTGAAAGAGGTGGGTGACTCCCCATCTCGGAGAGCCTTATCCACACCAGCTGCCTCTGCTGCATCTATTGAAAATGATATCACTTCTATCAGACCCCATGATGTTTGTCACTTCAAAACCCTTAAATACAGGTGAGTCAGGATTTTTTTTATCTGTCATAGTTATTCACAAGATACAAAGACACACACATGACAGGCTTCCACATAGTTTCCAAATTCACTCACAAGGCTTTAGTCAGCATGGGACTATAGCAGAAGACACTTGCCCAAGACACCGTTCTATAGGACTGAACCTGGAGTCATGCGGTTGGAAAGCTAACTTCATAACCACACAACCATACTAAATTGTACTCACATTTTGTTTTTTTTTCTCTCTCATTTGGTTCTTTTTTTTTTTGTTTTTCCTACAAATCTACTTCTCTTCCTCCACCACCTGCCCGTCATCCTCCTCTTCCTCCTCCTCTTCCTCATCCTCCTCATCTTCCTCCTCATCTTCCT
>NW_026305631.1:0-712 GCF_001194135.2 Octopus bimaculoides | reverse complement strand
CTTCATTAATGAGAGCAAAAGCCACTTTTTCAAAAACACGTTTACAGCCAGTCTCTGAAAAACTGTTTACAAAATGTAATTCTATTAATATTTTGTCAATGAATTCTTCAGTGTAGCTCCTGCCCAAATTACGTCGTTGCAGTTCATCATCGATGCATAGTTTTACGTGTTTGCGCTGTAAGGGCAGAAAGGGAACATAGGCAGTCACTACATGACTTTTAATTAGATCACTACCATAAAAACCTCCCTTTTCAGTAAATGAAGTGTATGCAATGCTGGATTCTAAGTCTCGTAGTTTGATATTGTGTCGATCAATACCTTTCTGATATTGTGATATAGTAAAGGTTCTGATATTCTCTGAAGCAAGATTAGATAAAAATATAAATGCAGCTTTGCGGAAGTCGACGCCGTCCACTTTAGCATGGAAATCTAAGTAGACTTGGAGGATATCAATAACATTTGGTGGCATCAAATGAAATTCATCAAAAATAAAAACTGCCCTTGCACATAAATAAACAGCATTTTTAATTTCCTTCTTTAACTTTTCAATGTAAATATGAGACATGGATACATGAGGGAAATGAACTGCTGCATGATAGATGTGCACAAAATTACTTTTCATCCCATTAAGGAACAAATTTTTAACTACAATTTCACTTGCATAATTTTTACCTGTCCCAGTCTCTCCATGAAATGACAGTACTAAAGCTTT
>NW_026305629.1:0-202 GCF_001194135.2 Octopus bimaculoides | reverse complement strand
GTGAGAATTTTGGATCTCGGCGTTTGTTTATGGACGTATTTCTATATGTGGATGTTTATGCCTCTCTATGTGTATGTATGAGTCTGTGCACATAATGCTCAATTTAAATTTGCCCACCGACGATGCCAGCCGTCTGTACTGAAACTGAATATTCATCATCATCATCATCATCCTCACCACGAGCACCAGCAGCAGCAGCAGC
>NW_026305628.1:0-239 GCF_001194135.2 Octopus bimaculoides | reverse complement strand
ATATATATATATATATCATTGTTTAACGTCCACTTTCCATGCTAACATGGGTTGGACGCTGTTTAACGTCCACTTTCCATGCTAGCATGTGTTGGACGATTTGACTGGAGACTGGTGAACCAGATGGCTGCACCAGGCTCCAATCTGATATGGCATTGTTTCTACAGCTGGATGCCCTTCTTAACACCATCCGAGAGTGTAGTGGGTGCTTTTACGTGCCACCTGCACAGGAGTCAGTC
>NW_026305627.1:0-479 GCF_001194135.2 Octopus bimaculoides | reverse complement strand
GAGAGAGATTCATATTTAATATTTTTATAATTTTTGTATACAAAATAATTAGCAGATTGCTTCATAGCTTTGCTAGCGTAGAGAAGAGGTAGAGAACACAACAGAAATACACTTCTGGACATATATAGACACACGCACATTAGTATCATTATTATTATTATTATTATTATTATTATTATTATTATTATTATGATTATTATTATTATTATTATTATTGAGTGACAAAGCAGCACATGCCATCAAAATGATGCTAGGGTAAAAATATACGAAGCCCAATATACCCATCATGACTACCCGTCTGACAAGGGTACACCAGGCACATGCATCACAGCCGTAAGTACGTGACATATCAAGATAAACCATACAAGTCGAGCCCAGTTAGAATTGGTTTTCAGGTCCCTAAATAAGGCTTGTTTAAGGATGATGTATGAAATTTTATTCATCAAAGTAAGTACCATTACAATCAACATATTTTTGCC
>NW_026305625.1:0-371 GCF_001194135.2 Octopus bimaculoides | reverse complement strand
ACATATATATATATACATATATATACATACATATAATCATTTAAATATGTTTTTGTTACATGTTGTTATTGCTTTTGTCAAATAAAATTTGTTGGAAAAAGCTGAAATAATAATGCACCAACCCAATATATATATGTACGTGTGTGTGTGTGTGTGTGTGCGTGTATGTATGTATGTATGTATGTATAGTTTGTTATTATTCTTTAATAAAAGCAGTTTTACATTAAACTGAATACATTTGGTGGAGTACAAATTATTATTCTTTAACAAGAATAGTGTCAACAGGGATTTTAAAGTTTTAGCTGGCTAAGCTATCAGCAGACTCTAATTCATCTTGATTTTTAGTAATATATATATATATATATATATAT
>NW_026305623.1:0-245 GCF_001194135.2 Octopus bimaculoides | reverse complement strand
TAAGTGAACATGTTGAATTTTTGCAGTTAATAAATTATATTAATGCTACTACTCTATTTTCTGGATTTTAATTTGAAGATTTATAAACCAAGACTTATACTTAAACATGTTATTTTAGGAATGTTACTGTTTGCAACAAAATAATAAGTAACAAACCTGTAATTCATTGATATTTTCTATCCCTTAAGGTGGTTATTTTAATCCTATTTAAATATATATATATATATATATATATATATATATCA
>NW_026305622.1:0-629 GCF_001194135.2 Octopus bimaculoides | reverse complement strand
ATATATATGTGTGTGTGTGTGTGTAATGGCGAAGTATATTTCGGAAAAAGGTGAAGGTGTTCTAACAGATATACATAATTAGTGCACAAACCGGGAAAGCAGATATTTAAAACCGAACATCAAAGGAGAGCAGAGGGAAGCCAAACAGAAGAGTTTGACTATGGGCAATGTTGCGGTCGAGATAATGAAAGTACAATGGAGCTAAAACCGACAGATTTTTCTTAATTGTAACGATTCATTTAAAAAAAAAAACATGAATAAAAGACATTAAGTCATTAATACTCATGACTAGAACAAACGCTAGTTTTTCCATTTTAGGAAGATGAAATGCAAAAAACGTGAGTCGGAGATTAAAAGACGGACGTAATGCTTTGCTAAATTTATTTTTAATTTATTAGGCTAAACCGTTTTTGAGATATTTCAATGAATATTTTGCCGCCAGTAGTGATGTTTTAATAGAACAAATAAAATCACTTTTCTTCAGATGTTCTTATGCTTATCAAATGTACTTTAGGTCTTAAATGACTACTCACATTTACATATTTCCCACGCGACCATATGGTTACGTGTTTCTAGAAGAGCAATTGCTACCATCATAGTTTCCCATGCATATAACTGCATTTCTGCTA
>NW_026305621.1:0-285 GCF_001194135.2 Octopus bimaculoides | reverse complement strand
GCAAACCTTTTGGCAAATGGAACAAGTTGAGGACTCAGTTTGCTTGAGTCGATTATTTACTATGTGTTTTCTTGAGTGGACAGCAAGGCCTGCTTTGCTTTGTGCCACAAAACCACAATGACAGGTAAGGTTTGTATTTAGGGGAGCAGTGTTTTGCCAGCGAGCCTTCATGCTTACACAAAGTTGGTCCCGGTGTTGGAGTCGAATTTGCTCAAATCTTTGAACTGAGGAGAGACAGGACTGGCACCAGGTCATGCATTCTGATGCTTTGTTCATATGTATGTA
>NW_026305620.1:0-212 GCF_001194135.2 Octopus bimaculoides | reverse complement strand
GTGTTAATTTGCTTCAGCTTTATATTACATTAATTTTAATCTTATTTCGGGCAGAGTTTTTTCGTCACACTTCTGTAACCTCATCAGTGGTCCTTTGTTTCCTTCTTTCTTATGTGTGTCTCACCTTGCTAACTATCAGCCATTATATTTATATATATACACATATTTATATACATATATATTTATATATATATATATATATATATATATAT
>NW_026305619.1:0-570 GCF_001194135.2 Octopus bimaculoides | reverse complement strand
GGGCCAGCACATTTAAAGAATCAAAGAGATTCGGAAATATTATCTGCAATATATATATATCTATACGCCGCTATATTTTATATATAAAAAATACAAAAATGGGACAAGAACGCAAAACATCCAGACAGACGATACGGGTCATTCGGAGTTTGTATCCTCAGTCGAGTTCCAGATTATCTTTGCAATTTCGGCTGAAGAAATGTTACATAAATACAAATGCAATTAACAGAACATAACAACAGGTGTCTTTTGACTAGGGACGAATTAAATTAAGCTGGCGTGTGTGAAAGTAAAGCCTTACGGCAGGGACATTAGATTTAACAGGCAAGGAGAGAAATATAGATGTTGCACGGATGGTAATCGAACCAAGAAAGAAAACTCAGGCCTGGCCGAACATCGGTCACGTGGGGAGAGAAGAGAGAGAGAGGTAGAGGCAGAGGGATAGAAGAATTAAGGAGGGGCGAGAAAAAATGAAACGGACACAGTGAAGTGAAAGAGGAGGGAAAGTGAGCACGAAGAGAGGCCAGGAAATGTGAGAGAGAGGGAACGAAAGAACGAAGAGTGGAATGA
>NW_026305617.1:0-395 GCF_001194135.2 Octopus bimaculoides | reverse complement strand
AGAAGAAGAAGAAGAAGAAGAAGAAGAAGAAGAAGAAGAAGAATTGATGTATCAATACCAGCAGATGACAACGTTTCTCTGAAAGAAATGGGAAAACTTTCAAAATACAAAGACCTGGAAATAGAGATAACTCGAATGTGGAATCTAAAAACAAAAACAATTCCTATCATAGTATGTGCCTTAGGTATAATAATAAAAAAATTCAGACAAATACATAACAAAAACACCGGGACTTACAAATATATATAACATACAGAAAATTGCAATACTGGGTACTGCACACATTCTACGCAAAACACTTTCAATACATTAACCATAAGAGCGCCACAGCAAACCACAGCACACACCCAAGGTGCACAGAGCTGCGCTCGGTAGTGAAGTGAAAGCACGTTATA
>NW_026305616.1:0-420 GCF_001194135.2 Octopus bimaculoides | reverse complement strand
ACATGCACCCACTTCCCAAACAATTGATTCGAAAGTTGGGCAGCACATCTATCTCAACCGTCACGTTTCTTTTCAAATGATATTTTATAAGTTTATAAGGGCTGAACGTCTTCCGCACAGCGCTAGCCATTTCGCCATCGCTTTTTATCGTTCTTCTCCATATAAACATTTCCAATACCTGATCATTTACTTTGAGTACCGGAAGACTTTTGAAAAGTACAGCGTTCGAGCTTCTGAAGATGAACACCAAATCAGTGTCATTCAGGTCAGCCGCCAAATATTGGCATTCACCTAATCGCCACGGCTCTGTGATCCATTCGTACATAATTCTTTATTCATCCTTTCTATGATGAACCATGTGAGTAGGAATTTGTAATGGATAGATCTGTTTGATAAGGCATATATCTGAGCATCATCTAT
>NW_026305615.1:0-531 GCF_001194135.2 Octopus bimaculoides | reverse complement strand
ATGATATGATGGTCTCCAAGCTAAAATAGTATGAAGTTCTCTTCCTGCTTGCAATATATATTAAGTGTGAAGTGCACTGAATAATTAGCTTGAGGAATCGTCCTCCTGGGGTTAAAATAGCAGTATCGTCTGTTCTTATAGAACACCCACGTTTAGGTGGTGATAGACATTACTTCTAAGTATAAATACTGCCTTCATCTCGAGTAGAGATTTTCTTAATGGACAAGTTTGCTAGTTGCAAAACCAGTGACTGTGTGACACTGCTTTTCTGTATATTGAGAACTGGGATAGACTACTGCTATGTCTAGCAGATGAATATCCATCACTGAGTAGGACCAAACTAGATTGGAATCATGTGATATGATGTTCTCTGAGCTACGATAGTTGGGAGTTCTCTCCCTGCTTGCAATATATATCGAGTGTGAAGTACACTGAATAACCAGCTGGAGGAGGCATCTTAAAATGGCAGTATTGTCTGTTCTTAAAGAACACCCACATTTAGGTGGATATAAACATTACCTCTTGCAGTTT
>NW_026305614.1:0-249 GCF_001194135.2 Octopus bimaculoides | reverse complement strand
AATTTACCTGGTAAGGTACGGAGATCAGGTATACAGAGATAGACTATAATGGTGATTGCTAGGGCTGGAATAGAGATCACGAGTCCCACTAATGTGATATAGCTCTCAGCTACGGAATATTTTGATAAACCATTGATATTTGATATATCATTGGTACCATTGTTTACACAGATACTTATTATACCTTGTGAATTACGAATGAATTCTGATTGGTTCATCAAACGTTGGGTATTATTTAAGTAGAGACGA
>NW_026305613.1:0-427 GCF_001194135.2 Octopus bimaculoides | reverse complement strand
TATATATATGTATATATATATATATGTATGTATATATAAATGTATGTACGTTTTGTATAAGATATTGATGAAACGGAAACAGCAATTAAAAGTCGAATATAAATAAAGTTTTCTTTAGATTTTATTTACAGGTAATACTGCAGGAGTTACTCAGGTTTTACGAGTTTCGTGCCAAAGAACTTATTTTGAACTTTGTAAAACGCTTCGGCCACGATCACGAAACTTTTGGCTTTTTAGTAACTTCTGTAGTATTCTCAGCTAATAGATAACATGTACACACACACGCACACACACACACACGATATAAACTGCTATTTACAAGTACATGGTTATGTCTATACGTTTATACACAGATATTTATGCACATACATGTGCACATATATGCACGTGCGCATGCACACAAACATGCATATATGTATAAACACAC
>NW_026305612.1:0-1074 GCF_001194135.2 Octopus bimaculoides | reverse complement strand
GCACTTTAGGCTTGTTCACTCTAGCCCCGGGACGCCCAGTATTTCGTGTATGAATTTCGTAGACGAAAACTGTATGGGAGTCCGTCGTATATATATATATATATATTGTACGATACAAACAAGAAGGTGATATTTTTTTCGAACTGAACATTGTCGTTAAAACAGCGGAAACAGCGAGTTAATTACCCTTACAAGGCGGGAAAAAAAGTTCTCAACAAGCAGCCGTAGGAAACGAACACACATTCTCCAAGACACCAGCTGAGTGCTTTACAATAAAGCCAAACTGCCCAAACATAATTTGTTCGTCAATTTTAGACACTAAATAGCTTATTGAACAACCACGTGTGTATATTTAAACAAACTTACATTTCTTTTTACGAGAAGCAAGCAGTTTAGCTCCAGGACTTTGTAAGCCTAGTACTTATTCTATCGGTTTTCTTACCGAACCGCTACGTGACGGGGACGTAAACACATCAGCATCTGTTGAGAAGCGATGCTGGGAGGACAAACGCAGACGCGCAAACATACACACACACACACACACACACACACACACACACACACACACACACATATATACGACAGGCTTCTTTCAGCTTCCATCTACCAAATCCACTCACAAGGCTTTGGTTGGCTCGTGGCTATAGTAGAAGACAATTGCCGAAGGTGCCACGCAGTGGGGCTGAACCCGGAACCATGTGGCTGTTAAGTAAGCTACTTACCACATAGCCACTCCTGTGCCTATCTTCATTTTTTATGCTGAATTTTTCAAATTGTAAAGATAATTTATGGACACACAATACGTTATTCCTTGATTGGTATGGTAATCATCATCATATTTTAATGTTACTTTTGTTACTTTTGTTGATTTGAAGTTACAGGTGTTGTTAGTTTTAACCAACTGTCAGGTCTGATTGATCTGACATACGTGAAAAGATTTCAAGCCAGGACCATCACATATGTTTTAGCATATCTCGGACGATATAGTATCTCTCAAGTCGCACCCTGTCGTTTTATTGTTAATACGATAGGGCATAACTTGAATGAGATTTAGATGCTATTTGTAGCATGCCG
>NW_026305611.1:0-333 GCF_001194135.2 Octopus bimaculoides | reverse complement strand
ACTACTACTACTACTACTACTACTACTACTACTACTACTACAAACTACCGTCATAATTATGTTGTTGGTGCCGTTATTGTTAGTATTACTAGCGTTGTCGCTGTCGACGCCGTCGTTGTTTCGTACTTGTTCGCTCTAGACTGTTAAATACATTAAGAAAAAAAAAAGTATTATCACAGTAATTTAATAGAAGCTATCTATCTAAGCCAAATGACATAATTGCGGATAACTCTGCAGATATTGTTTGCTTTCCACTTCTTTCTATTAATGTTTTAATGTCTTCTTGTATTGCTATTCGCAAATACACTTTATACATACATATATGTATATATA
>NW_026305609.1:0-518 GCF_001194135.2 Octopus bimaculoides | reverse complement strand
ATATATATGTTTATGTGTTCGCGTCAGTGTTTGAGTTCCCACCATCACTTGACAACCGATGTTGGTGTGCTTACGCCCCCGTAACTTAGCGGTTCGGCAAAATTGACCGACAGAATAAGTACCTGGATTACAAAGAATAAATCCAGGGGTGGATTTCTTCAACTAAAACGCGTTGCTCCAGCATGGTCACAGTCAAAATGATTGGAACAAGTAAAAGAACAAATGAATAAAAGAATATAAGGACACAGACCGTGTGTCGTATTGTCAGCTGGACGTCTCCTGGTGCTAAACAACAGTAGCATTCGTCCCAAACTAGACTGCCACATTAGGTTGGCAAATAATCTTTACTTTAAAGTATTGTTACTGAATATCTCTCGTTGAGAGATTTAGGAACAATAATGTTTCTATATATATATAGATATTCTTTTATTCTTTTACTTATTTCAGTCATTTGACTGCGGCCATGTCGGAGCACTGCCTTTAGTCGAACAAATCGACCCCAGGACTTATTCTTTGTA
>NW_026305608.1:0-392 GCF_001194135.2 Octopus bimaculoides | reverse complement strand
GCACACACACACACACACTCGTATATATATAAATATATGATGCACTTCGCCGTCGAAGACTACGTATGAGCGTTCAGCTATTGTCGAATGACCTGCAGAAATGATTTGTTTAGAGTGATCAAATGTATGTGCCGGACATTAGCTCACTCTCTCTCTCTCCATCAAATCGAAGCTGTCTGAACAGGTGCACGGTGTATCACACGTCAGGTGTCAAGGTGATTGCAGAGCAACAAGAGATGAGGTGTTTTCCCCCAAGAGTACAACGCAGCGCCCAGTCTAGTAATTGAAACTGGGATCTCGCGATCGTGAGTGCAATACACCAACCACTTTGTCATGAGACCCTATACGATGCCATGGCCCTATGAGCATATATATATATACATATATATATA
>NW_026305607.1:0-247 GCF_001194135.2 Octopus bimaculoides | reverse complement strand
TTATTATTATTATTATTATTATTATTATTATTATTATTATTATTTGGTTCCTTTTACATTTTGCATCTTTCTTTTCGTCGTATTTTCTTTATATCTATTATATATCTTCACTTCTCCTTTCTTCCTCATCGTTTATTTTCTTTTATTTCTCCATCGCCATCTTCGTCTTCATCTTTTTCATCTTTATCTTCGTCGTTGTCATCATCCTCATCATCATCATCATCATCATCATCATCATCATCGTCGT
>NW_026305606.1:0-337 GCF_001194135.2 Octopus bimaculoides | reverse complement strand
TAACGAAAGAACTCTGGTCGAACAAAAACCTGAAAAACAAATAGTGGACATCAAATAAATAGTGCTTGTGGTTTTATTGGCAAAACCAGCAACATGACCTCCCATCCAATATGCTTCAAAAGACGATAGGCCATACTAGAGCACTGTCTCTTTATTTGAAGAAATCAACGCCAGGAATTATTCTTTGGAAGCCTCGTATTAATTCTATCACCCCTTTTTTCGAACCGCCAAGTTACAGGGGCATAATCGCATCACCATTAGTTATCATACATTCGTATGTATATGCGTGTGTGTATGTGTGCTTACATATGTACCTACCTACCTCTCTCTATATATA
>NW_026305605.1:0-357 GCF_001194135.2 Octopus bimaculoides | reverse complement strand
TTGTTACACTAGTGATTTACCAAGTGCAATAAGTGGGTGCGGGTAAAAGGGGTTTTTTTTTACCTTAAATTTATATGGCAATAAGAGAATAAAGGGGAATATGAGGTACTCATCAACTTCAGAGATTTACAAAATTCAATTCAGAGGCCTAGTGAATCATGCATGTACCCCCATTGCACCCTTTTCATCTAGCTATCACTCCAGCGTACTGGAGCTATATAGATAGAATGGGGCATGCCAACGCTAGACCGAAACAGCTGTAAGATTTTGTCCCTTCTTCGGTTGCTAAATGTCCTTTTAAATTTACAATTTCAATTGTTGATATGACATAGTATGTCATAAGTGTCTGTATATTGT
>NW_026305604.1:0-266 GCF_001194135.2 Octopus bimaculoides | reverse complement strand
ATCATCATCATCATCATCGATATGATAATCGTCACCCTCGTCATCATCATCACCATACTCATTACTAACATTATCGTTAATTACGACATGAATATGAAATATGGTTTCCATCGTGGTCGCCATCTTCTTCGTCTTTGTCTTCTGCAGAGTTCGCCTTCATCAACACAAACATCGTCGTCATCACTGAAATCATCAGCCATCATAATCTACTATTCTCATCATTATCGAGATATCAACATTGTACACGTCGTTACCGTCGCCGTTAC
>NW_026305603.1:0-553 GCF_001194135.2 Octopus bimaculoides | reverse complement strand
ATATATATATATATATATTATCTATATTTACCTATATTACTGTTTTTTCCTTCCATTTTCGTATCGTATACATGTGCGTCAGTGTGTATGCATATATCCGTATATATATCCATGTGTTCGTGTGTGTACGTGTGTGCGTTTGTGTATGTACCTGTGCGTGTCTCTTGCGCATGTGTGTCTATGTGTGCGTCTGTTTGTGTGTGTGTGCCTATTTATGTGTGTGTGTATGTGCCTGTGTCGGTGTGTGTGTTTGTGTGTATCTGCGGCATGCCTGTACCTGTATATGTCTCTCTACATATATTCTTTTCATTCAACCTTCTCAAAAGTTCTTTCTATAAAATTGCAGTGTTTTTTTTTCTATTTATTTATTTATAAAGCAACAATAACACAATAGGCAAGAGATTCACAAGACGGCATCATAATTCTCTTGCGATAGCTTTAGTCTGCTAAAATGGCTTCAATTTTTGGCATTATAACACAGCCGATATTATGACTTGCAACTCCTTAGTATACATCAGATATATATATATGTGTGTCTGTGTGTGTGTGTGTG
>NW_026305602.1:0-292 GCF_001194135.2 Octopus bimaculoides | reverse complement strand
TATATATATATATATATATATATATAGGTAATGAGTTGCATTTTCGTGCATGAATCCTTTCACAACCATGATGGATGTGATGTATTCAATTACAGCTGGGAAAGGAAAATCCTCAGAACAGAGCCTAAAGTGATTATGCACAATCGGAGAACCTGCCAAGCTGAGTGAATATGGTGTTGGTACACGAAATGCTCACCATTTGCTTCTCTGCCGTCATGGCGGTGTCATTGAGTCCAGTTTACGTATGCTTGCTTCCATATATACATATATAAATGCATACATACCTAATATA
>NW_026305601.1:0-278 GCF_001194135.2 Octopus bimaculoides | reverse complement strand
GCGTCCAATAACACTATCCGTATCACGTCCTCACTTTGTTGTTTTTTTGTAATTGTTTTTTGTGTTTTTTTAAAACTTATATATATATATGTATGTATGTATGTATTCGGCTCGAATGGTTTTAACACACTTAGTCGCGTTAAGAAAAGGATGTGGGTTCGAGTCCCACGCGGATAAGAAAGCCTTCTTTTTTCTATCGAGAGCTTAACAGCCCCTTTATTAGACTAATTCCCTTAGTCATTGCACGGTGATCACCATAAGCTTTAAGCTTATATAAA
>NW_026305600.1:0-239 GCF_001194135.2 Octopus bimaculoides | reverse complement strand
TATATATATATAGATATATATATATACATTATATACACAAATATAATATACAATTACATATATACACATGTATGTATAATTATTATTTACACATATATTTACATATACACACAAACACACACAATATATATTTATATATATATGTGTATGTGTGTGTGCGCGCGTGTGTGTCTATATATATTTATATATTGCATGTATATATATATATGTATATATATATATATGTATATATATATATG
>NW_026305599.1:0-4421 GCF_001194135.2 Octopus bimaculoides | reverse complement strand
TGTGTGTGTGTGTGTGTGTGTGTGTGTGTGTGTGTGTGTGTGCGTAGTATCTGATGGTACAAGAAACGCACGGGCATGTATGTAGCCGCGCTCTAATCTCAAAATCTCAACACTGCATATTCAGGACAAGAGATAAATTTGAGGTATTGGAGCTTATCAGTTGGCTAACTTCACATATATAGTGGGAGGGCTGATAACTGCGTCATTTATGCCATCAAATATGCGCGCAGTTTCGTATAGCAGAAACAACTGTAAGCTATTGAACGTGATTGCGTAACTCCACTTCCTTTCGGCATTCAATTTAATTTCCATATCACGCCCTGTACTCGATTAACGTTTGATTCTGAAACGTTTATATCGACTTCCAATCCAACAAACGTGTTTGAGAATCGCTGTACTTGAAAACAATCATATTGTGTACACACAGAGACACACACACACGTACGCACGCACACCGATGTAGTTAACCTCATAAGGCTTCGAATAAAAAAAAATAAGACTAATTCACATGTATTGAGTACTACTACCTGCTACAATAATTTATACTTTTCTATTTTCTTTTTTTTTTTTTGTAATGTTCTTGTTTCTTAATTATTTAATTATTTTATTTAATTTCTTTTTCTCCAGGCGGAAGGGTGAACCTCCAATTGTCCCAGGTCACATAATATGGGGTAACGGAGAACAGTTCAAAAACGATGCCATCAAATTCTTACACGATAGCCAAAAGAGTCATGGCGACATTTTCACAATCCGTTTCTTTAATCAGCGGTTGACGATCATCGCCGATCCACACAGCGTGGAGGCAATGAGCCGTGAAAAATGCTTCGATTTCGACCCGATCCAGAAGCAGGTAAACATGAACGTGTTCAGCTTCGTCCTTGTCAACGCCCGCAAAATGATCAAGGAGGCTGGCAAACGCGTCCGCGGTTCGCACTTGGTCACAGAAATGAGACGGTATGCGATCCATTTAGACGAGGCCTTCAACAAAGTCGCGCAGGGTAACAACAAGAACAACAACAGCGTCTGCGATAAAAATGACGAAGACAACAACAACAACAACAACAACACTGACAAAAGCAACACTGTTGTCAACAACAACAACAACAATGACATCAAAAGCCACCGTCAGGAAACCGACGGACTCAGAAAGTTCGTTTCCAAAACGAATTTCGCAGCCATGTTTTATACGATTTTCGGTCGCAGTGACGATCAGGTTTTTGAACCACAAACCGTCTATCATTGTTTCGATGTATTCCACCGTTATTTCAACTACCTCTGGCTTGGCTTACCTATCAAACTATTTCCAAAAGCCATTGAAGCCCTCAACGTTCTCTGCAAACAGCCGTCTTCCAAGAAAATCCTCGCCCGCGAAGATCTGTCCGATTATATACGCTACTCAACCGAATTTATGCTTGCTCATGGCCAGTCGGAACAAGATATTATGGGACACAACTTGGTATATTTACACGTCAACTACAACACATTTCGTCTGTCTTTCTGGAACATGTATTTCCTGCTAAGCAACCGAGAAGCTTACGACGCACTTTACAACGAAATCTCCGGAATGATTCGCCAAAAAATGGAGTCACGTGCTAGTGACGAAACTGGGCCTATTGTCTTCAGCATTAAAGAAATCGAAGCTATGCCAGTTCTCGGTAAGTACTTTTTAATTTACGGTGCATTGTGGGTAAATTCTTGTGTGCATGTTTTTTAGCACTTTTCAAAGTCTTCAGAACAGTCTTCTAGATTGCAGCGAGTCTTCTATTTCACTCGTTCCATTCATTGGACTGCGACTAGGCTGGGGACACCGCCTTGAGAAATGGGTTAGTCGGGGGGCAAATCGACCCCAGAATATGTTTCTTGTACCTATTTTATCGGTCACGTTTTGCCGAACAACGAGGTTAACGAGAACATGAACCTCGTAGATACGCATGTGTGTGTGAGTGCGTGTTTGTGTACAATCCGCCTAATGTTTCGCACGTGTGTGATTAATTTAGTATTTAGCAATAATTATCTTTCATTTCGAACGTAACAACTATCTTATTTCGAATGCCAACCCTAAAAAAAACTCGTATTGATCATTTTCTTTTCTCTCTTTCCCTTACAGATAGCATCAACAACGAGACTTTACGATTGTGCAGTGGAGTTTTCATGGTACGCTACGTTAGCGATGATTGCAATTTCAAGATGTGTAACGGTCAAACGTTTCTTATCCGAAAAGGTGACAGAGTCGCTGTCTATCCACCAGCCATTCATAAAGATCCTGAAATCTTTGAAAATCCTATGGTAGGTTTTCAATATTATCTTTTTATCTTTTACAACGCCTTGAAGGGCCAAGTCAGACATATCGTCCCTAGTATATCTAAAAATAAAGATAAAAATCCAGGGACTTGTTCTCGAAGGGTCTTTTGCTGTATAACTAACTGGCACTCGGTTAGTTACGATGACGAATGTTCCAGATCCAACGTGACCTTCAATGTGTCGAGGCATGGGCCCTTAAAATACTGGCACAATTAATTTTTGCCAGCTGAGTGGATTGGAGCAACATGAAGCAAAACTGTCTTTGGCTCAAGGATACAATGCGCCGCCGAGTAACGAACTACCGACCTCGTGAGCGTGAGCCGAACACTTAATCATTAAGCCACGCGTTTTCAAACTTAACGTTTACAATAGAACAAAATATCAATCTACGTATCATACTTAAAGTAAATACAGACTGACAAAACTCTGGTATTCTTCACGAGCTGATATCTCTTCTAGACGTACATTGTTAAAATGGAGACAAATATACGAGTAGTATATTTCTCGTGCAGTAGCGATAGTGGTTTTGCTAATGAGAATTGAATTATATATGAAAATATATTTCGTAAATGTATATGTATATCTATTTATTAATTTTTTTTTTTCTTTCATTGTTTTTTTCCAGACTTACAAATATGACCGCTTTGTCGATCAGAAGTTCTACAAGAATGGTAAACAGCTGAAGAATCCAATAATGACCTTTGGTACACTCTGCCCTGGTAAGCGTTACGCAATTCTCCAAGCCAAATGGTACCTCGTGAGTCAAATAAACAAATTTGAAATGTACATTTGTAATGGACAGACGGCCGAACTTGATATCAGCTACCATGGACACGAAATCCTTCCACCAGTCAAAGACATAGATATCCAGTTTCGATGTCGCGAAAATTATCAAGAGATTACTATGCACTAACCAAAAAACGAAAAAAAAAAAGCAGGAACCAGAAAACAAGCAAAACCACCCCCAAATTAAAACACACATACACACACACACACACACTCAAGACCAAAAAAAAAAAAACTGAATCAAAAAAAAAATGTTCGAACAAACAAAAAATAAAAACAATGAAAAAAAAACTGAGAGGAAATTCCTAAATGAAAATAAAGATAATGAGAAGGAAAAACTTTAAGAGAGAGAGAGGAAAGAAAGGGATGAAGAGGGGGGGAGAAGAGGGAAACTTTTTTTTGTGATGAGGAAAAGGAAGAATTGAAGACATTTTGATCCATCCATTATTATATTAATTATACAAATCAGTCTTACATATTGATACTTTCTATCCATCTGTCTATCTACCATCCTTTTCTATTTCTATTTTCTATTTATCTATATAGAGCTAGCTAATCGCTCTGTCTTATCTTTATTTAGCTATCCTGACTGACAACCTATATATATATATATCCATCTTTGTTCGTTAATCCATCCATTCACTTCTCTGCTCATTATCTTTAGATGCGCGTGTGTATACACACACACACACACATACATAACAAACACCCTTCCACTTAGTTGTATTTTTTTTTTCATACTCTGATTGGTGCATCCATCCGCTGGCCAACATTTATCCATCCAGTTATCTCCATATAAAATGGCTAATCTAAATAGCTATGTCCCTATATTTATTTAAACGTAATCTTAACAAAGGTTCTTATTTTTTACACTATTTAATTTCTATACATTTAAAAAAAAAAATGAAATTTTACAAGCGCATATACCATATTTATTAAATAACATTTTTTATAGAAATGAGCCCGGCGGGTAATTTTCTATATACTATTTTATTTTAATTTAATTATTTATTTTTATCTTGAAGACTCAAATATCTACAAAGAGGGGGAAAATCTGTGACAGAGTTTCAATTATTCACTTGAGCTCATCGGGAGACAGAAACGATAGATATATAAGTATCAAAATCAAATGATAATATATAATATCTATAAGTAAATTATAATTACATATTTATTTTTATGTGATAAATTATTATTATTATTATTATTATCATTATTATTATTATTTACTATTTTCAAATCCCACAGGGATGTTGAAAATCATATTTAATTCATACACAGATTAACTATAGATGTGTGTATGCATATATATATATATATATATATATATATAT
>NW_026305598.1:0-278 GCF_001194135.2 Octopus bimaculoides | reverse complement strand
TTGTCAAATTCTTTCTCCGCTATATTATGATCAGAGGGAATACTCATGTCCATTAATAAACACACCTTCTTTGTCTGATCTTTTATAATAATATCCGGCTTATTAGCTTTTATAGTCTTGTCGGTATGTACGGGGAAGTCACAGAGAATCGACAAATTTTCTCGCTCAGTCACAGCTTCAGGATGGTGTTTATACTATTTGTCAGCGCTTTTGATTTTTTAATGCCGACATATTGTCCAGTGTAAATACTGGCCGACTCTGTCATGTTTTGCTTTATA
>NW_026305597.1:0-208 GCF_001194135.2 Octopus bimaculoides | reverse complement strand
ACACACACACACACACACACACACACACACACACATATGCGTGCATATATACGAATGTACATATGCATGCATGTGCGTATATGCATGCAAGTATGTGTGTTTGGAGGTGATTCAATTATACAGTATCGCATTAATCATATTGAGCATCAGAGCGCGCGCGCACACTCACATATATGCAATTGGAAACATATTTTCCTCATTTTTCTTG
>NW_026305596.1:0-371 GCF_001194135.2 Octopus bimaculoides | reverse complement strand
CACACACACACATGGACATATACACCCGCGTGCAGACGCACACACTTACACACGCGCGAGAGATGTACAGACATACGCATGTACGTAAAGAGATTCAGCCAGTCATGTGTAGATTTCTATGTGTGCTCACAACAGTTTTGAAAACTGTACATAAAATATAGGATACCATTAGTCGTTTCTCTGTTTACTCACACACACATACACACACGCTCACACACACATACACACATATATACATACATACAATATACGTACTTACTATGTATGTGTGTGTGATAGAACAGGCTTACGCACTGGTGTATGCAATACATATCATAGCTAGAAAATTATAAAACGTAAACATATAAACATTAAATATACGTACAGATGTA
>NW_026305595.1:0-296 GCF_001194135.2 Octopus bimaculoides | reverse complement strand
TATATATATACATATGCATCTGTTGCGTGTGGTGTTTATATATTTCGACGTGTGTGTAGGAATTTTATGAACACAAAAACTGTGTCTTTTGTTGAATAATTCATTCTTTTAATTTTAGTTGTTGTATTTCTATTGTTACAATATTATTTTATTAATTAAATTCAACTTAATACATTATAAACCGATGTCTTCACTTGACTTTGTTTTTAGTTTCTTTTATTATTATCATCACCATTATTATTATTGTGATTATTATTAATATTATTATTATTATTATTATTATTATTATTATTATT
>NW_026305594.1:0-237 GCF_001194135.2 Octopus bimaculoides | reverse complement strand
GCCCAAGGTGCCACGCAGTGGGACTGAACCCGGAGCTATGTGGTTGGTAAAGCAAGCTACTTACCGCACACCCACTCCTACGCCTAATATATATATTACATATATATATCATTTTTCCTTTTGGTCGCATCAGTTATCGTTTATTAAATATGTGTGTGTGCGTGTGTGCGCCCGCGTTTGCATAATGCATACATACATACATGCATCCATATATATATATATATATATATATATATA
>NW_026305593.1:828-2521 GCF_001194135.2 Octopus bimaculoides | reverse complement strand
AATAATGTAATCTTCTCATCAGGAAAGAAAGAGAACCAATCTCAACAACAGACATTATAACAATTTTGATGACTGCATAAAGGATAAACAGAACGCTATTAAGCATTTTCAAAATCACCGTTAGTAGATATGACGTCAAATGTAGACCATAGGAAGAGAAAGGGTAAAGAAATAATGAATAGAGAATAAATAAAAGAGAAATATAGAGAGATATGTTGGTTGAAAAAATGTTCAAATGCTTGGAAGTAGATTTCTCTATTTAAGTAGAGTGCAAGGTGAACTAAATGTTCAAACTATACAGACTGTTATAAATCACTTATATGAGCTAAAAGTTTATTTCTGCCAATGCTTACATTTGTAAGATCGCTCTATAAGCGTGTTAACAAGGTGATTCTTAGAGAAGAGAATAAGGAAGAGTTCAGAATTGCAAATGTTACAGAATCCTTTGCCCTTGTCATAAGGGAAAGAGATGGACAAGATGAACCAATCTAAATTAAAATCCTTATAGTTATCTTTAAGATACCAAACCAATTTTGTAAGCCCTGTGCAGTTACGTTTACTACTATCCCTAAATGAAAAATTGTGATTGGAAATTCTCTTAGATAACTGGGAAGAGGAAGCGCCAATATAGAAATAGACATTGGTACCGGAAGTAATTTTACATTGGTATATAGAATTCTTAATCTTTAGACATAAATTTAATTCTGTTAGGGTTGTCCTCAGAGACCAAAACTTCACGGAACTGCAAACGAAGATTAGATTTAATTTGCCTTCCATACGGAATAACAAAGTAAATAGTCTTGCTAACACCAGTCAAATTGTAAGTGATACTATCTGTAAAGAACGGTGAATTACATGTAGAGTGAAAAAATGGGCTCAAAAAAACGGTTGCCTCCCTTACTCTGTAAAGGAATTTTATTATGTTTTGTGTTGTTGTCAATATTAGAATTAAAATCACTCTTCTTCTTACAACTAGATTTCCTGCCTTGAATTGTAGATGAAGGAAGAGATTGAGCAGAATCAATGGAGGTAACGTTTTCTTTATACTCTGCTTTAACTAAGGCAGAGTTACAAAATTCTGCTTTGTCGTTAAAAATATCAACATAGGCGGTTAGTTTAGACAATCTAACTGAAATATTTTTAACTACATTCTTAGTAATTGCCCTAGCGTGATTACCGGATTGATTAATATGCTTGAGATTGGTGGATGGTTTGTAGTATGGGAAGTATAAATTATTGTGCAAATTAAGTGTAATATCTAAGAAGTTAGCTTTAGTTATCTCATCGTCAAAAACGATGTGAAAGCCTATTCTACGAAAAAACCTAACTAACCTATACTTAACCTTCTGTATTTTTTTGATTTGAAACGTTTTGGAGGTAAAGCAAAAAATCATCACGATATATACCTCCACAGATGTCTGAGAACTGGTCAGCCATTTCATAAAGTATATATATGCCGACTAAATCCGCAATATGAGCAGAATCGGAACTTCCCATTGGGACATCGAACCCGTTGGGAGTATCCTTCCGGACCCACAACTTGTTATCAAATTTAATGATTGATTATCTGACAGCCAGTACCATACCAATTTCATTAACTTCTCTAGAGAGACCTATGTTGTCATCGAAACATATGTCGAAATAAAAAAAATTTCAATAACATCTGCGTTCAACTCTATTTATTTATATATAT
>NW_026305593.1:0-533 GCF_001194135.2 Octopus bimaculoides | reverse complement strand
ATATATATATATATATATATATACACGTTTGTATGTATGTATGTATGTATGTATGTATGTATGTATGTATATATATATATATGCCAAATCTGCAGTCCTGACTCTCTCATATTCAGTTCTACGAAACTCAGAAACTGGACCACACCACGGAGTTGGTCATTTCCTGGAAACATAAAGACTTAAAAACTTTATATTTCAAATCTATATATTTCATCAGTGGATATTTACGAAAATACCATACAGTTTCCCAAGACTAAAAGTTACTTCGAAAGGACTAAAGGCATAATTCCCGACTTGCAAACGATTTATGCCATTAGCATACACATATATTACCATGAATTCATACTGTCATATGCATCCGTACATGTACATTGCAATCAACTACAACTGCTGATCGCAGATATCTACATATAGTTCAATAAAGTTATCTCCCTCTCTATCTGCCTATCTCTCTTTTTCTATCCCCCTGTCTCTCTTTATCTCATTCCCCCTTTCTCTCTCTTTATATATTTATACATATATATTGCATATAT
>NW_026305592.1:0-559 GCF_001194135.2 Octopus bimaculoides | reverse complement strand
TGTAAATAAAACCCTTGTGGGATATGTATGGAAGGAAGTGTGAGAAAAAGAGAACTGATAAAAACTTTTGCTACCAAAATTAAGAGCGGTCAAGAGTTTCAATTAAAAAGTCCATAGAGTTCGATGTGTTTTTTTTTAAATATATAATGATATATAAGGTATATAATACAGTTCGAGGAAGTCCACTTTCTATGGCCATTTCCAGAGTTTATGTCTGGAATTATTAATTCTTCTACCAGGACATGAACTCTGAACTCTGGAAACAGCCGTAGTAAGTGGACTTCCACGAACTGTATTATATACCTTATTTACCATTTATATATTTTTTAAAAATACATCGAACTCTTTTAATCGAAACTCTTAATTTTAGTACAAAACATTTTTATCAGTTCTCTTTTTCTCACATTTACTTCCATATGTATCCCACATGGGTTTTATTTACATGTATTTTTATGTATATTTATCTATATATTTATATTTTATAAATATTTTTTAAATATTCATATGTGTCGATCATCATCATCATCATCGTTTAACGTCCGCTTTCCATGCTAGCATG
>NW_026305591.1:1276-1965 GCF_001194135.2 Octopus bimaculoides | reverse complement strand
TTCTGGTTCTTTCGTTCTTGGAAATTAAATCTTTTGATTTACATTGGAATGTGTAGATCTTATAGACCATTCTTTAACACAACAGGGCTCGCCCTTTTACAATCATAACATATTAAGTGTTGTGAAACTAAAAGACTAAAATCTATTTCGGTCCGACAACCACATAAGGCATGGTTATGGCTGGATGTTCAAGTTGTTTAGGCTGAAAGTACAAGATACCTACCTGGAAGGAATGCCAGCCCATCGCCATATTGACTCCTGTGTGTCACAGATACTCGGTTTTGATTGAGTATTTTGGAACAAGGTGAAATCAAGCTCCGGTTAAAGAATTGAAACACTCGCCTTAACAACTGAATCACCAGAAAACACGAATACCCGAATTACCAAACAACACGTATTCACTGTGAAATGAAACATACGAATATATTCATCCAAATGGAGGAATTATCTCATATATGTAGGGAAACGATAGTTTTTCGCCCGTTAGCTGTCGACATGTTTCGGGCCTTCCTATTATTCAACAGAGTGTATCAACTTAGGAAACACACCTTGGTTTTACAAGTTAGTAAACATACAAGTATTAATATGACAGTTAGTTTAAATGCTCATAGCCTCGTGGCTGGGCTCGTGAACATAAGCTAATGCGAGTTTTGATACGATGGTGTGCTTTGTCTCTGAGTAAACCGCAT
>NW_026305591.1:0-619 GCF_001194135.2 Octopus bimaculoides | reverse complement strand
ACGGAAACTAGCAGAAAGTAACGGAAACTAATGGAAAATAACGGAAAATAACGGGAACTAATGGAAACTAACGGAAACTAACGGAGAGTAACGGAAACTAACGGCAAATAACGGAAACTAATGGGAAGTAATGGAAACTAAAAGAAACTAACGAAAACTCACGGAAACTAATGGAAACTAACGGAAAGTAATGGAAACTCTCGGAAATAACGGAAGCTAACGGATACTAACGGAAACTAACGGTAACTAACGGAAAGTAACGGAAATTAACGGTAACTAACGGAAACTAACGGAAAGTAACGGAAGGTAACGGAAACTAACGGATACTAACGGAAACTAACGGAAAGTAACGGAAAGTAAGTGTGCCATAGGACTCCCCAAATGTGTCACCCAGGATGTGCTACCCTCCGATGTTCCACCCTCTAACTGTACCATAGGGCTCGCCGATGTGCTACTCTCGTAATTGTGCCATAGGGCTCCCCAGATGTGCCACCCAGGATGTGTCACCTTCGTAAGTGTGCCATAGGGCTCCCCAGATGTGCCAACTAGGATGTGCCACCCTCTAACTCTGCCATAGGGCTCCCCATATGTGCCGCCCAGGATGTGCCACCCTCGTAAG
>NW_026305590.1:0-512 GCF_001194135.2 Octopus bimaculoides | reverse complement strand
ATATATATATATATATATATATATATATATACATGTGTGTGTGTGTATACTATGTTTCACGTTTTTGTTTTCTTTTTGAAACTTTCTCTCATTTTATTTTCCCCCTTTTACAGAAAATATTTCCCTTTACCATCTTATCGTCTGCTTCTCTGACTGTCGTATAGCGCTGCTAGTCACCGTACGGTAACTGGAAAAGCATAAGAGAAATAACCCCCTAAATTCAGCTCGTAATATCACCTGCTTAGTGTCTGCAACAGAAGAGGGGACAACTACTCCGAAATGTTAACATCTAACAGGCTAGGTTGATGGCGCTGCGAGATGATCTACGTGTTATACACACCATTTGTCAACAAACAGGATATATTCTCCGTGACAAAACGCAGTGAGCAGTTTCTTCCCCAGTTCGAACCTGCATCAAACATATTTGGGCCGATAATAACGTTACAATTTTACTTACCAGGGGTGAATAAAAAATTCTCAAACTTGAGGGGATGGGCCCCTTAGATACTAAC
>NW_026305589.1:0-335 GCF_001194135.2 Octopus bimaculoides | reverse complement strand
TGTGGTGATTGACGATTTAAAGTCTATTTCTCAGCATATTGGCATAGAAAACTTTTTTATTTTGCCTTTATTTATAATTATATACATACACTCATATATTATGTAAATATATCCACGCATGCTTCACACACGGATATATTCAGCATGAAACTCAGGCGACTAAAGAGTTTTACACACAAATGAGCGGATATGGTTTCCGTATGATTGCTTTACCAACAGTCAATTGCCGAATGTCTTTAAATGTCGCAATGCTTCATAAGAAACAGATGTGTGTGCGTTACTGTGTCTCGGGAAGTTTTAGGACTTCCGTCTTATGTATGTGCGTGAGTGTGTGG
>NW_026305588.1:817-1001 GCF_001194135.2 Octopus bimaculoides | reverse complement strand
GTGTACGATTGTATGTACGTATTTTGCATATCCATGCGTTTGTGTGTTTTTATGTGTGTGTGTATGTTTTTATACGTGTGTGTACTTCTATCTCCTTGTGTGTGCATGTCTGAATGTTTCTGTGTATGGGTTTTTGTGACTATCTACTGTGTCTGTATGTATGGATGTGTGTCTCCATATGTGT
>NW_026305588.1:0-807 GCF_001194135.2 Octopus bimaculoides | reverse complement strand
GTGACTATCTACTGTGTCTGTATGTATGGATGTGTGTCTCCATATGTGTCCTTGTGTGAAATGTGCGTGTAAATGGACATGGTTTTCAGACATCATTGGCTTATATATGTGTGTACGTGTGTTTACCTGTTCATATTACCTCCGTCTGTATGTCTATCTGTTTACATTCATATCCATTTGCCTTCATACATTTCCATATACATATACGTATACATATGCACACACACATATATCTATATAGCAACAAACTGACTATTCAATATGTATATAAATATAAATTGTGGCTATAGGGGTATGATTACCTACTACGTATATTTCTTATTTAGTACTGCGGATATTTCATTTATTAGGACATACTCTTGTATTTGACTCAGGGTTGGGTTCTTTGGGTGCTTGAATGAAACGCATTTGTCACGTTGACCCAGGTTCCCTCCATGTTGGTCCTTGGAATGTTGGTAGAGTATGGAGGGTTGAATTTTGTTGTTTTATAGTCTCCAATGTTCATTTAGTTTTTCCACAATGCTCCTAAATATCACACATGGATGCACACACAAGGAGACAGAGGTACAGACATATGAATATTCAGAATACATGCATACAAACATACACACACACATACATTTACGCATACGCACAGATATGCATGCATACGCACACTTACACGTATGCATATATGGATACATAAATACATACATGTGCATGCGCACACACACTGACCCTCACACTTGCGCAAAAAAGAACACAGCTCTAATAACGACTACTGAAAAGGTTGCCAGACGCAACGAAAACTTCAGGAAAAATAAATAA
>NW_026305587.1:0-290 GCF_001194135.2 Octopus bimaculoides | reverse complement strand
TATATGCTTTAAAAGTTTATATTTTCTTTTACATTTTGTTTTCGTTTGCTTTCCTTTGTGAGTCAGACGACCACGTCAATTAAATTACCGTTGACAGCTAAAGACCGTAATGACGATGCGAAGGACGATAATAGCGACAGATGATAACGATAAAGCGTGATGATTGCCGGTTTGATGATTTTGACAGCTGTGAAGGCTTGTAAATGATGATGGTGGATGTGAAGTAGTATTTACCAGTGCTGGACGTAGTAGTAGTAGTAGTAGTAGTAGTAGTAGTAGTAGTAGTAGTA
>NW_026305586.1:0-290 GCF_001194135.2 Octopus bimaculoides | reverse complement strand
ATATACATATATATATATATACTTATACATATATACATATATTTGAGTGTCATACGTGAAATTGTAATTATAAACGCTAGTCTAATAATGGCCGCCTTTGATGTTTCGAAAAGCGTCCAAAATGGCTGCCTCTGACAACTTAGACGTAACACTGTAATTGTAACGTGCATAAGTATCGGATGATGTAGAAGGTGTGTGTTTTTGATATTTTATACTTTCGAATGTGATTATCTAAGGCATTTAGAATTATACATAGGTGTGTCTCAGTATTTTATTAACGTAACCGTAAA
>NW_026305585.1:0-216 GCF_001194135.2 Octopus bimaculoides | reverse complement strand
TCTTGTCAATAGAGAAAGAGCCGGTTTCTAACCTAGATTCAAGGCTCCTTTATCGGAATTTCAACATCAACAACAGGGAATTTTTGTATGTATGTATGTATGCATATGTGCAGATTTGTATGTTTTGCTTTATGTATGGACAAAGAAGTAAGAACCCATAGTATGGTAGAAGCCACAGCCATTCATAATAAAAAGGAATACTGGTGGAATGTCCCA
>NW_026305584.1:4497-11629 GCF_001194135.2 Octopus bimaculoides | reverse complement strand
ATATATATATACATCTATATATATATATATATATACATATATATGTGTGTGTGTGTGTGTGAAGGCTCAGTGGTTAGAGCGTCGAACTCACAATTGTGAGGTTGTGAGTTCGATTCCCGGACCAGGCTGCATGTTGTGTTCTTGACCATGACACTTTATTTCACGTTACTCCAGTTAACTCAGCTGTAGAAATGAGTTGCAACATCACTGGTGCCAAGTTGTATCGGCCTTTGCCTGTCCCTTTGGATAACATCAGTGATGTGGAGAAGGGAGTCTGGTATGCATGGGCGACTGCTGGCCTTCCATGAACAACCTTGCTCGGACTTGTGCCTGGGAGGTCATTCATGGCACATTATGCAATATGTATAATATGTTTGATGAGTGCTTAGTGTTTAGTTTGTTTTTTTTCTACTATGGCAATCATAAACAAACTCTGAAGTTGTTTGTAGTCTTTATTATGTCACCAATGTTCAGCCTTTCCATATATAAACCCAATGGAAAATTTTAGCTCTTAGATTAAAACATCCCTTATAATAGCAATCATTTATTGATAAATACTAATTAGCAAAAGAACCTAGAATTTACTGCAAACATATAGACATTAATATTGACCACTTAATACTAAAGCAAAATCACAATTCTTACATCTGAATAAATTTTTTGAAATGAATCAATGTGGAGCCTTACGAATATGACCATCTCATGTTTATAAAAATTTTGTGTATCCTTGACTACGTTGTCAAATGTGTCGTTAATTTTTGTTAATTTGAAAGAGATCTTGTTAATATTTTTAGCAGGCCAAGCAACTGCATAGGGTATTATGTTGTAAATAGTTGCCACAGCATAAGTCATTTTTATTAATCTCTAATTATGTATTATATATAGTACTATGGTACCTCTGTGGCACCTTGGAAATTGTTCAGCCTTGACCAATTGCAAGCTCAAATAAAACTTGCACTGGAGTATAGTTTATAAATGTTTGTGACAGTATTGCTGCTTCTACACACTCACAAACATCTCAGTAGGCCTTCTTAGACATTGGTTTTATACTTAACGAAGAAGATCAAAATATGATTTACCACATAATAAGTTATACAATAATGAACTCAAAGGAAGCTCTGTTCACAACATGGTTTTTATTGTTGATTAAATACAGGGTGCGGAAGAAGTAATGCCCTTTTTAATTTGATTTTAGTTTTCGACTGTATTAGTTTTTATTTTTATTTTTTTAGTTTTATATTATATAATTTTGTATGTATTTTATAGCATAGATTAATCACTCAGGAACAGTTGAATCTTAATTTTGAGTGGTGTAGAGAATGACATAGGGCTATCATGTTCACAACTTGACTTTTTCTCATGAGTGTACTAAAAGATGTTGTTTACAGGCTCAAGCTGAAAACAATTCCTAATTCAAAACAAGCAATTTCTGATAAATTTTCTGAAATTGACACAGAATTGTGTCAAATAGTTTCTAGAAGTGTTGCTGGTAAGATTCATCAAGGAGAATATTTTGGACATGTTAATTAGTTTGTTAATCATAACAAATCTGTTGTTTTGATGAGACACTTTTCTTAAGCTACTGTAATTCATTTTTGTTCAATAAAAGACAATAAATATATAAAAGGGTGTTACTTTTTCCACACCGAGCTCTTACTGCCTTGCCCTTTGGAAAGACAAGCATTGCATGAAATGTTCTCTTTCTCTAAAAATGTAGGTCCTTACATCAGAAGTCAATATTATGAGTTGTTGTTCCAACATCTTCAGGTTAGCGGTTGAAATGGACAAGCATTATAGAAAGGATCTAACTTCTTGAAAGTCACATTCATTGCTAGTTTGAGCAGTCAGTAACAGAACAGATGCCTCCCAATGTAATGAATATAAAATAATAAAAATAAATAATCACACACATGTACACAGGTGTCAGTATTATATAACCTGAATTTTTTGATATTTGATAAGGTATAATTAACATTATAGAATTGTAAAACATTTAGGTCTAGATTATAAATCAAGCTTACAAATGATATAAATTCTGCATATGATGAAGTACTTTCTCTCTTATTGAAACAAGTGTATATATATATATATATATATATATATATACGGCAATAAGATGGAGGGGCTCAAGAGGTGGTATTCATCAACTTTTAGACATATGTCTATTTATTTATTTAAAAACAATTATAACAATAAACATACATGTATAACATATTATGCTTTACATATATGATATATAAAAATACCAGTAATTATTAAAATATATAACTTAGAGCATAGAAAGTAGGATAGTATCTTACAGCTGTTTCAGCCAAGAGGCCATAGTACCCCACTCTACTTCCATATATATGTTTGTGTATGCACACACTCAGCCTTTACATTTTAATGAATAAACTTTTGTTTTATGGTATATTCTTATTTTATATTTCCTTTTTAAATAAACATATACCTGATGTTCTGGTGAATCATTAATTTTATTGGTATATATGAAGAACATACTTATGTGTGTATATATGTATGTGCATGTGAATGAACAATGTTGTTACTGTTTTAGGAGATGATGACGACGATAGTGAAGAAGAAAAACTCCCTTCTTGTATGGATTACATCATGCATTTTGTCTGCTTGTTCTGGAAAGTGTTGTTTGCTTTCGTACCACCAACAGGTAAGTCTATTAACAATGAGTAAGTATTATTTGTTTTGGTGAGAAATTTGTTGCTAGAGAACATGAAATATATCTAGAGTGAGCCGCTCTCATTTAACTGTACTTTCCATACCTGGCTGTTTCAGTAAAAATCATTTCTTTTTCCCCTTTTTATGTAATAATTTATCAAGTTTAGGATATACAATCATACCTGTGTGTGTGTCTGATGTCAGTCTTTAAATGGATGAAAACCAGGAACAAAAAATATGACTTAGCAACTCATCCAAACTGAACTCTGATTCATTCTTCTTTCACATGATTTCAGCTACTGTTTACCACTTGCACACTCCCTTTACTACTTTCTCACCACCCCCACACTGTTTCCACCAATATACTGTTGCTCTCTCTGCCCAATCCTCCTAGCACGTCTGTCATTGTTTTCTATTCACCTTCTCACTCTATATATTAGTAAAGTGGTTGGTGATAGGATGGGCATCTTGGGTAACATTGTCCAAAATGCTCTTTTTTTTTTAACCCTTTACCATTTAGATTACTATGTCCAATATTATGTTTATTCACATTGTTTGAATTAAGCATGTATTATCTTGCAGCTTCAAGATTTCGAATATGAATGACATTGTAAAGTAGGTGTGATAGGCCAGATCTGGTGGGTTTGAACTTAAAACATAGAATATTTGGACTGGATATAGCTGGTTTAAAAGCTAAAGGGTTAAGGTAGTAGGCTTGGAGAGTTTTTAAGGATATTTAGCTGCTATTTCTTACAATTCTAGCTAACACGTTCATGAATGAACGCACTGACTTTTTTCTTTTTTACTGACTGTAATTCTGTTATATATTCTTGATGAAGTTATTTTCAAATATTCATTATTTAGTGGACTCAGTCACATACATTGTGTACTGCTCTTTACAGTGGAAAGGATACACATCCTTATTAGATCAAGGAACAGCACTGACCTCCTAAATAATCTTGAGGTCAAAGATCTTTACAAGACATATGCATCTAAACAAATGTTTATTACCAAACTGGAAGACACACCCCTGCCTAACCAGATTTAACAAACAGTTTTAATGCACTTCAGCCTTTCCCCCATTCAATTACTGCTGCACCTAGTTTTTTTTTTTTTTCAGATGACAGCAAATTAAAGGACATTAAGTATATTAACCTTTAGCACACTCTAGGTACATCATGTATGAATTTTCTCCCCTATAGTAATAGGACACTGACAGGGGAAACAATTCTTGAGAAAATACGGTGTACTAAAGGTTAAACAGTCAACAATAACGATATTCTTTATTGCGTTAAAGGGGCATAACTTAAATTTCATGAAGGGAATTGTCTCCCTTCTCCCTTAGAGTGTTTTTTTAAAAACACTTTTAAATATTTCCTCACAATGTAGTTCTGTGATTTGAGCCTGAATGCTTGCCATTTGTGCAATTACTACACTATCTAAGCATGAAATTTGAAGGTGCTCTCATGTAACTCCTGTTTTCAATGAATGATGTATGTGTATATTGGTTCAGACATGATCAACCCTTTAGCATTTAAACCAACCATAACTGGCCCAAATAGTCTATCTCTTTTATGTTCAGACTAGCCATATCAAGCCTCTTACATCTTCCCAAGATTGACATTCTAAAAATAATCAATGTTATCATTGAAACTTCAAAGCTATGAGATAATGCATGATTAGTACAAATTGATATGAATGAATAAGCATAGCATTTAACAAAGTAATCCGAATGCTAAAAGGTCAACCAAAGCCTTGTGAATGAAATTCAGTTGATGAAAACTCTGTGTAGCTCATTGGAAGGACTTAGATTATAGAATATCTAATAGACAGGTTACTGGACATCCAGCTAAAAGGCAAGGGGTTCATGTTCAGCTCAGAGTCTTACATTGTACCAGTGGCTGTGGTTCAAAACTCAATATTGCCCATAACCCATTTTACCTAGCTTTTAATAGACACCGAGATGAATTAGTTCTGTCAGATAATATTGAACTTGTGAGCAAGGCACATGACAAACCATTTCTGTAATATGCCAGAGAAGATTTATCAAATATTGTCGTTCTACAAGGTTACTAGAAGTCAGATTAAATTAGTTCCAGTGATTCCATCTATGTTTCTTTCAAAATTGCCATAATTTGAAATGTATAAAAGCTTTTTTACGTATTTGCATTTTTGAAAATTTTTTTCATTTCTTTTGCAGAATACTGGGGTGGTTGGGCATGTTTTACGGTAAGCATCAGCCTCATTGGTGTTTTGACTGCCTTCATCGGTGATTTTGCCAGTCATTTTGGCTGCACGATAGGTTTGAAAGATGCTGTAACTGCCGTTTCCTTTGTAGCTTTGGGCACCAGTGTCCCAGGTAATGTTTTTACAGTTTTTAAAAAAATTCTACTTACATCATACTGAGTGTTCCTTATTAATATTATTTCTGTCATATAACCTTGTTTGTATCATTCAAAGATTGTTTGTGTCCGTGAGCAAATTTGAGGATTTATATATGTCTGTGAAATGTGTCACAGCATTGCTCATATTTTACATATTTTAGAATTAAGGTGGGTTCAGTTTTTCTCTCTTTTTTAATGAGCAAGTATCTTTTATTATAGCTCTTGGCCAACCAGATTGAGTTGCATGTTGTGTTCTTGAGCAAACACTTTATTTCATGTGGTTCTAGTTCACGGTATAAATGAGTTGTGATGTCACTGGTACCAAGCTGTATTGGCCTTTGTCTTTCCCTTGGGTAACATCAGTGGCATGAAGAGGGGAGGCTGGTATGCATGGGCGGTTGCTAGTCTTCCATAAACAACTTTGCCCAGACTTGTGCCTCAGAGGGGAACTTTCTCGGTGCAATCCTATGGGCATTTATGACCAGAATGGGTCTTTACCCCTTTTAGGCCAACCAATGCCTTGTGAATAAATTTGGTCCGTTGAAACTGTGTGGAAGCCCACTGTGTGTGTGTGCATTGCTATGCTGCCTACCTCTTGACAAGTGTTGGTTTGTTTTTGTCTCTGTAACTCAGCAATTCAGCAAAAGAGACTGATGGAACAAGTACCAGACTTTGAAACTAAGTATTGGGGTCAGTTTTTTCTATTAAACCCTTCAAAGCAGTGCTCCAGCATGGCCAGGATTCAGTGACAAACATGTAAAAGATAAAGACACTGGAATTGGTTTTATTAAAGCAATAGGCATTATTTTGTTGTCACTTAGTCCCCGGCCAACATTAATCAAGAAAATTCATGGTTAAAAATTTCCAGCAAAGACCCTTTCCTCGTTCTCCTCTCTTTCTGTCTATTTTTGTATTGTTTTTTGTCAAATCACTATTTTCTTGTGTAACTTAATCACATTCTTGTAAATATCAAGCATTTCTTGTAATTGTTACCAATTTATCACAATCATCACTTTTATGTAATTAAAACTATCTCATTTCTGTTAATTATGATATTCATATATGTTCTTTTTAATTGTAGATACTTTTGCCAGTAAAGTAGCTGCTGTAAATGACAAATATGCAGATTCCTCAATTGGTAATGTTACAGGCAGCAATGCTGTCAACGTATTCCTTGGAATTGGTATTGCCTGGAGTATTGCAGCTATTTACCATGCTGCCAATGGATCAGTGTTCCGTGTCCATCCAGGAACCTTGGCATTCTCTGTCACAGTCTTCTGTGTCTTTGCTTTCTTCACAACTCTCATTCTCGTGTTACGGAGACACAAGAAGGTTGGAGGTGAGTTGGGCGGGCCTCCTATCTACAGACATCTGGCATCTTGCATTTTTGTCACGTTCTGGGTCATATACATCTTGCTGACCAGTTTAATGAGCTATTGTTACATTGAGGCTTTCTAAATTATCTAAAGTGGGCCACCTGATTGTTTTTATTATACAAAAACAAAAGGAAGACAAACGATGAGACATGCGCTGTAAAAACTGCTACATTTCACTGGCTGACTTTGCTGCCTCCACTGTGCATTTGATCAAGCCAAACGACTTACTTTAATGTTTTGGCTGCTGTGCTACAGATTGCTGTTCCCTCTCTACAAGTGTGATGAAATTGGTATTATTTAAGAATTATATGAATTATGGAAAGAACAAAAAAAGGAATAAAGAAAAAGAACAGCAAAAAGACACTCAGTAACCACCTTCTCCCATCCATTTTTACAAAATTACTTCCATACATAATATAAATATATAAAAAAAATTTAAAATTATTTAAAAAAAAAAAAAAAGATGCAAACAAAAGAAAGAATATTCTGTCATTAAACTTATTTTTATTCTCCATGCTAAAACTAAAAATAATAATAATCTATTATTATTATTATTATTATTATTATTATTATTACATCAACAACAAAATAAACCCAAAAATATGACAACACTTTGCATGAAATTTTTTTCTTTTGTTTTTTTTTTTTTACAACAGTGAAGATCTTGTTTAAAAGGGTCATCTAAATTATTTGATTCAT
>NW_026305584.1:0-1987 GCF_001194135.2 Octopus bimaculoides | reverse complement strand
TATATATATATATATATATATATATATATATATATATATATATATATATATCTCAAACAAGCACATATACAAACATATTTAATTTTATGTGTGTATATATGTGCTCATTATCATGAGATGAGCAATACATATGGCATATATAACAAGTTTCCCTTTAAGAACTGTGTGTTGTAGATTCAAAGCTCACAGTTGGCAATATGATATGATTTTACATTGAAGTTAATACAAGTTTCTCAGTTTGGATTTATGTACGTGTTCCTCAATTTCAAACACAAAACATTTTTGCTTTTACTCCACATAATATCAAGAAAAAAAAAAAGAAAAGGATTAAAAAGGCAAAAAAGAAGCAAAATATATACTGACTTTGCCTTTCATCTATTTTGGATTGATAGAATGAAGCATTGTTCAAGTCCTGGGGGTTGATTTAATTGACAAACCTCTCCTTCTGTCCCAGAATCTGTAGACTTGTGCCTATGTTAGAGATTATTATTATTATTATTGTTATTATTATTATTAAGGCAAGGTGGCAGAACTGTTAGCATGCCAGGCAAAAAGCTTTGTGGCATTTCGCCTGTCATGACATTCTGAGTTCAAATTCTGCCAAGGTTGACTTTGCTTTTCATCCATTCAGGGTTGATAAAATGAGCACCAGTTGAGCACTGGGGTCGATGTAATTGACCTGCCTACCTCCCAGGAACTGCTGGCCTTGTGCCAAAATTTGAAACCATTAATGTTATTATTATTACTATTATTATTATTATTATTATTATTATTATTGCTTGTGATGGCAGCGGATTAGCTGACTTAGAGTGCTGGACAAAATGCATCGTGGTGTTTAACCACTATCACTTTTAATGTTCTGTCTTCAAATCCTGCCTAGGGGGTTAACTCTGCCTTTCTTTGTTTTTTGTTTTTTTTATACTTCTGGAGGTGTGAGGAGTTGCGATAAAATGAATACCAGTGAAATACTGAGGGAATAGGAGGTGGGGGAGGAAGGAGTACATCAATATGACCAGTACTCTTTTCCTTAAAAAAGAAATAAAAAATTTGAAACTTTCTGCCTACATTAGAAACAAATTAGTAAAGTGGATTATTATTATTATTATCATTATTATTATTGTTTGATAAATATTTTATCTAACTTAATGTTGCTTGTTGATGGGCGTGGGTGGGGAGGTTGAATTTATTTATTATTTTTCCGTTTCCCTTCTCCAAACACCACTACCACCTCCACATATTCACTGTGTTGGTATATTCTTCAAGTAACATAACAATTAAGATCTCATCTTCTTTTTACTAATTAAAACTTATATATATATATATATACATATATATAATGTGACATGTGCAATAGGAAAAATTTGCTTTCAATATATTTTGTGTGACTGCGTGTGTGTGTTTGTAATTTGTGCGCATGTTTTGATGAAAATATTGCAGTCATCTTTTCTTTTTTCCTGTTGCTTAGAGAGAGAAAATATATATATATATATATATCAAAAAGAAAGAAAAAATAAAAATTGTTCAAATTATCAACTGCAAAAATTTTTAAATATGTTTTAACAATGACTACAAACAAAAAGAAGAAAAAAAACATGGTATCATTTGAAAATTATTTTAAAAAATGTATGGAAACAAAATAACTATCTGATAATTTGTTAAACTAATAATAATAACAATACTAATAAAAACAACAACAGTAATGTTCATATAAACAGTGTTGTGATGAAAATTAATCATCTGAATATATGTGTATGTTCTTTAAGATGAAAGAAAGTAATAAAAAATTAGTTTGTGCTTTACACAATGTTTAGCTCTTTTTCAATTGTGACTTCACATTTAAAAAGAAAATTATTTTGATAGCAAAATGCCAAAACTCTTTAATTTAAATAGTTGCTCAAACCCTTCTATCATATAGCTTTTAACATATATATATATACATATATATATATATATACCGTGAGAGAGTTAGGGGTTGGGGGTACAACCC